>NC_079372.1:1130000-1395000 GCF_021018895.1 Seriola aureovittata | reverse complement strand
TCAGCTGTATGGGCCCATAAAAACTCAAGTTCTCAGTGTTGGCCGTCCTATGACACTCACAATATGCTCGCTGGTTCTTCACAAGTGCCTCCAGTTCATCACACTTGTTAGCCAGGGAGTTGATATATTTGCCATGAGGATCGATGGTAGAAAAGACTTATATCTCCATCTCCTAGCCTTTAGCTTAGTCCTGCCTCTGCATCCACAGTGCGGCTTCTTCAGCTCAGCTGGTATGGGATGTTGAACTCCATATCCTTTATCTACAATTCTGACTCTACATTTAGAGTTTTGACTTTAAACTCAGAATTGTGACTTAGAACTGGTTTTAAAGGTGTAATGTATAAGATCATGCTATCAATCCACCTCTCTAGGGGGCAACATTTCACCTCCTCTACCCCAGTCCAGTTAATCATTTTGCTGTTTTCCCTATGTTCCTTATAATTTATTATTTATATGTGTGTTTCTTGTTGATAGCTAAAATTGTTGACAGCACTGAAACAATTTATGAGTACTTGTTATACAGTATGTTTTTATTTACCTATAAAAATATGAAGGTAAAGGGACACTGCATGACACATGGGTGTCAGGCTACAGCAGCATGAGGAAGGGATGATGACATCATCACAAAGGCAGAATCAGAGAATAAGGTTTATTGTCAGGTAGGTTTTTACTTACAAGATATCTGGCTCGGTGTTTGGTGAAGTATCCGATAAACATATTAACAGGAAATAACAATAAAAATGTAAAATACTGCAACAGTCAAAAAGATAAATATGTACATATGTAAAAAAATTAAACAATGAAAAAGATACTGAACAAAAAGTGCTTTAGAATGACAAACTCAATCAAGGTATTGATTAGGGGATGTGCAATAGATGACAGTATAGACAATATCTGTTCTGTGCAGGGACAATAAGGTGTTACTGTTATGTTGTTGGTGGTGGTTGATGAGGATACAGAAGAAAAAGCAGGTGCTGGTCCGTGATGATTGGACTGTAATTCTGGTCCTGATACAGACGAAGGACAATTTCTAGCTTTTTGGGGGACCTATGCAAGATGTTGTTTGGGGGCCCCTATTTTCTCAAACTACGATGGGGGGATTCCAAACCCTTTAAGATGATCCATGGAGATCCATCAATCTGTTACACTTTAATAGGAAAAAGGCTAAATTTGTGAAAAAACTCTCTCAATTAAACATCTGGAGTTGACCCAAGCAATTTAAACCTACAGAAAATGATGATAAAAGGTAAATGATGAGGCTCCTCTATGTCAATAAATGCAACAGATGCAGCAGTTTACTCAAAAATGTTTATTTTAAATTTTATGAACAAAGTTCTTAAACAAAAAACATAACTCAACATAAAAATTCTCTCCCCTCCCACCTAAAACAGTCAAATAAATAAATAAATTGGGCCATTTCCCAGATGAACAGAATATAAATTAGGCTATTACTTAATAAGTCTGTTCGGTAATAAAAATACAATGAACCAGCATCCATATCAATAATATACTACTGTTGCAGGTAGTAAGGTAACACTACATGTAACACTACAACCCCTTCATGACCATTTTAGATCTGTTTCTGTGATCGTGATCTGTATAATCACAGTTTGATGTTTTAGGCCATTGCACAAGTTGAACAGAAAATAAAATTGGCTATTACCTAGAATAATAATGTAATAAACCAGCATCTATTTTAAAGTGCAAATAATATAAATAAAAAAAACAACAGTAAGAATAATAACTGTAGTTTGAAATGAACCATATGTAACTGTATAACATGATCACACTACTTTGTGATCATGATCTGTATGATCTGTCTTATGTTTTCATTATCTTCCTCAAAACTTCTGCTTCCTGGCTTTTTTAAAAGCAAAGTCGTCAATGATGTCATCATCTTTGCACCTGCAAAGACAAAGCTCCTTAGGTTACCAAGCGAAATTGATCGTAAGAAAATATTCATATTATACAATTTCAGTTATGTTGCCACTTTCAGGCTTTTTCTGCTCTCATCTGAACACAAACGATGGTAAATTAGTGATGAGCGCTATATGATATAGAGGGAATATTTTTACCTATGTTTTGCAGGGCATGACAAAGTGGACAACTTGTATCTAACTGATGATATGGTCTTACCTTGTGTTCTTACTGAGGGCAGAACTAGCAGTCATATACAGTATAGCATACATTCAATTTACTTTCATTTGTGTTATTATGATTCTTCAAAAACTTATCTCTATTGAAGGAATAGAGGCAGGTTTGTTCCAACTAGCAAACAACATTGTCACAATAAATATTGTAATAAATGTGGCAAAGACTGCAACTAAATCAGCAGAACTGTCAAGCAACCACAAAATATACAGTATATACAAAATGCAATAGGAGATCGATCGTCGTGTGGTGTAGTGGTCTAAGCAGGCGCCCCATGTGTAGAGGCTACAGTCCTCGCTGCAGTCGGCCCCGGTTCAAGTCCTGCATTGGCGGCCTTTGCTGCATGTCATTCCCCCTCTCTCTGCCTCCCCATTTCCTGTCTCTCTCTACTGTCCTGTCCAATAAAGGCACAAAAAAAGCCCCCCCCCCAGAAAAAAAAACAATAGGAGAGAGAATAGGACAATCTTTAACACAAGGATCATTCAAAATTCATAGTGCTATATGAATAATCCACTGCTATACAGCTACTACTACTAACAATAATAAGTTTTATTAATAAAGCAAACTTCACATTATAAGCCTATAAAAAGACAACACACTAAGCTTATACAATAATAAAAAAAAATACATTAATCATAAAAACAATCCTAAAGTAATGTTACCGTGGCAAATATTCAACAGCATAGGAGGTCTATGACTGAGCGGCGACACCCACTGGACGACGACATCCAAGCTGCTTGCCCAACAAAACACCCTCCCTAATGTTACCAAGCTGCCGCAACTAAACGCACTGCAGCCTGCTATAATCTGACAACGGGTGTCTCTTCAGTCAATCAGTCCCAAAGCACAGTCCATTCAAATGACAATTTTATTTTAGCCCTTTCATAAAAGCGCACAGTGTATAAAGCTGGGTTTATTTGCATACAAACAATCATAGCCAGCTAGCTGAGCTAGCCAACTTATCAATTTAGCTGAGACTAGCCTTGCTAAGCTAGCCAGCAGGGGAAAAGTAGCAGACAGAAAAATTTTAAACATTAAACATTATTGCTTTTGACTTGATTACCCCACAAACACAAGCCACAGCTTGGCTGGCTACAAATAAAGACAGGTAAATGTAATTCTCCCCAAATATAATGAGGCTGAACTTGCAGGTTGGGGGCCCCCTAGTGGCCGGGGGCCCTATGCATCTGTATAGTGCTCATATAGCAAGAAACGGCTCCGTACAGACTAACGTGATAGGACAATTTGTTTAGATCATAAAGGTTCTTTATATTCCATCATGTTAGGTGTGTTGTGTGTGTATAATAAATAGTGAGGATAGATATGAATATGCTAAAATAAATACAGTATGAATATTGGCATGCATACGCTGAGATATACACAATGTGAACACGAGTAACAGTATGAATATTATGAAATGTAAATGTAAGGAAATGAAGAGTAAACAACAAGTGGTATGATGAGAATTTAATGTACACACTATATAACCAATAAACAATAGATAGTATTACCAATATGTATATACTGTAAAATGAATAACCACATAGGCAGTGCAACTGTGGTATAATTATTAATTTTTCTGAATCAGCAGTATGAACATGTATACAATGTGGCTCTGATATAATCACAGTGGTATAGACAAGTGGTGCAGCGTGGAGCAGGGTGACAGCTGAGGGGAAGAAGCAGATCCTGAACCCGCTGGTTCTGGATCAGTGTCTTTGTCTGACTTGTAAAAGTGAATGATAGATTCACCTGGACCCTCCTCAATGTGTCTGTACACTCTCTGCCGTTGGTGTTGGTGGGACAGGTGGAGGCGGTGTCTGTACTGGCTCAGGTCCTGAGAAAGACAAGGGGATGCTGAAATCTCCTCAGAAAAATGTAAAGGCCTAGTGAACTTTCAATCCTGCCTGATCTCATAATAGTAATGTAAAGTGTTTATGAACCAATCAACATGTATTGACTCTGTCTACTGCATCTATACAATCTCAATGTACAGTCATTATAGAATAAGCCTAAAGTTACTGACGTAACTAGCTAGACAACAGCTAACAGGAACAGGCTCAGTTCTACTGAACCGCTAAAACGTCTGTTTCTAAAAGAAAAGTTAACATCACACCGCATTTCTTTATTCAGCAAAAGCTGTCTCCAGCAGTGGGAAGACACACCAAGATTTACTAGTGTTTTCTTCTTTTCTTTACCATTGAACGTGGTTTCCTGTCGTCTTGAGTGGTCCTTTGGGATGGAGCTTCAGCCATCTCTGTGTTTCTGTGATGCTAGTCGGGAGCTGTAGTGGGACTGAGGGCAGACTACACACTACACTGACTCACACAGCATCTAGGGTCACAAAGTGGTATTACAATAGGGGGTGGGTCAGGGCTGGCTGGATAGCAAGCTAATTTCATTAACTATCTCTGAAATACAGTAGATGGAGGCCTTGGTCATGACATCTCACTGTGACTCAATTCACAAACTGTTGACAGTGTTAGTTAATTTTTTGATCAACTAAAATTCTAGCCAGATCTTCGACATTGCACCTTTTAACCTTTTGCCTTTGGACTTAGTAGTTAAGAATGGTAGTATTTTGTAGAGCATGACGCAGCTTCTCAACAGAGACTGATGAAAAAACTGTGTTTCAGTACATACTCATCTACATACGCAGTCTTATGGCTACGTCAGCTTCAATTTTCAGCCTTTGTCTGTTCGGTGCTTTTTCCTGGACCTCCACCTGGAGATGAGTGGGGCGGACTTTAATTTTAGCCTCTTCTTACGACACAGCACTGATACAAGACATGGGATCATAGTGCAACTTGTGTTTTCACCCGCCCATCTCTCTCACCAATCTGCACTCTGGCTGCTCGATCACAGTGAGGTTCACCCTCAACCTTTTCCCTGCCCGTCTCTTCAGTCGGGGTGCCATCTTAAAGCACAGCAAGCTCTGGTACTGATTGCGCTGGCAACACGATAGCCTCCCGTTCCAACAACTTAGAGAGTCATAAGCTCTTTCTTGAGTATTTGTTTCGGGTATGTAAGGCTGAAGTAATTTGCAATTTGTGCCAAATCATCCTTACGACAGGTTTCAATCAAACTAAAAGAGGGATTGTCTAAAAACTGGTCCAGATCGAAGAAGACATGAATCAAATTAACTCACCTAAACAAACAATTCTTTTTTTTCACTAAAGAAAACCTTCACACAAAAACCTTCAAACTACAATGCATTTGGTACCGGGCATTTTTACAGATGAGCGGATGAGCCCTCATTTATGTTACGACCCAGTTAGAGAAAAAAGGAGGCAACAAGTAATCAGGAGGATTAAATAAGTAAACTACAGTACCAAAAAGGTGAGGATAACTAAAGGAGGGGTACAGGGCAAAATGGATGCTGCTTAAATTAAAAAAAAAAAACAGAATATAACCAAAATAGGACTCTACCTGAAGGGAGTTGAAAAACTCAATTTCTATCCTAAAAAGAAAAATGAACCAAAATTGTCTAACTATGCTAATTTAAAAAAAAAAAAAAAAAAACACAGGAAGCAGCACCCTTGTTGATGAACTTAACAGTTTCTTCCTATGTGTGAAATTCAATCAGTACTCTAATGCCTGGCCAGTCCCCAACAATCAACACTAGTACCTTCAACTATGTCAAAAATTACACAAAATGTTCACAACAACACATGAATAGGAGGTAGCTGATGGTCACTCCACTTCTGAATCTGTATCCATATCCACTATTTGCAATGATCTGGCTGAGGGGTTTCAGGCCTATGCAGAACATCACCTTGGCATATACTGCACTTGGCGGTGACCTGTGTGATGACCTTGGAGTTGACTTCCAGTGTTGTTTTCCACAGCTGCAGTGACTTTTTGATGAAGGTTATCAGTGCACTGTTAGCGTTGTATAGTGCCAAGCATGCTAGTCTATGGAGTCATAGGAGTACCATAAAACAGCGGTCCCCAACCTTTTTTGCGCCACGGACCGGTTTAATGTCAGACAATATTTTCACGGACCGGCCTTTAAGGTGTGGCGGATGAATACAACAAAATAAAACATTGTTCAGACTTGGATAATAAATAAAACGGAAATAATGTAAGTTATTTATTCTTTCTGTGCGGCTCGGTACCAAACGACCCACGGACTGGTACCGGTCCGGGGCCCGGGGGTTGGGGACCGCTGCCATAAAAAACAATACATCTGTAAAAGAATAAGTAAGTAGATTTTATATATTGCTTTTGCTTTTACCTATTGCTTTTGCTTTCATCAATTGTTTTTGCTTTACATATTGTTTTTGCTTTTGCTTTTAACTATTTCTTTTGCTTTTACTGCATTGTTTTTGCTTTTGACTTTCCCCTATTGCTCCATTATTCCATTTGCTTTTATCGTATTGTTAGCTTTAACCGCATTGCTTTGGCTTTTACCTATTGCTTTTGCTTTCATCTATTGCTTTTCCTTTACCGTATTGCTTCTGCTCTTCCTCTATTGCTTTTGCTTTAACCATATTGCTTTTGTTTTTCCCTTATTGCTTTTGCTTTTTCTTTTTGAAGGAGAGGGATCTGCCTGAAGACTGGTAGGCTGCAATACTTGAAGTTACACCCACTTCATGTAACGTCATCATGCTGTGCCTCCCGGTCCACTGTGAAAGGGGTTTAACCACCGAAGCCATTCTAACTACCTTTAGCTGCGGTGTCAGAGCGTTAAATACGTTTTAAAAACACACATTTACCAATGTTTACCGGAGCTCCAGCACTAACAGGAGCACCAACCTGCAGATGAGATGCAACGGATCCGTTTTACCAGCAGTCTGCATGGCGGCTAGCGGCTCACTCTCCAAACAGAGAGGCTCTCTGATAGTTGGCAAAGATGAGTGCGGGAGACGGACGTCAGGGCAGCCTTGCACAGACTGCTGCCCCTGCGACCCACACACGGATAAGCAGTAGAATATGGATGGATGGCAAATGATGGTTTATGAAATGTAGATGTATATAAGTCTAATATATGTCTAAGATCTGCGTTGCTCCAAAGAAAGTAACCAAAGAGTGAGTGTGTTCTGTTTTGCTCACCATTCTCTCTCACACTTCCTCGGATACTGTGCTGTTAAAACAAAATTGTCATCACAAATAAAGCATTAATTAATTCACTATTCAATATTCACTCAAGCAATATTATATTATTATATTATAGCAATATTCAGTCAGCAAGAGGATGCATGTAGAATCAGCTGTTCATTTCATCTCTCTCTCTCTCTCTCTCTCTCTCTCTCTCTCTCTCTCTCTCTCTCTCACTGTCCCAAAGTTGTATTTACAACCTTATAAAGCAGCAGGTAAGAGATGGAACTAAGGCCTCTGTCTGTCTGTCGATGTCTTCCGCTTTGTTTGATCACAGCGCAGCACCTACACACAAGTGCTTCAGTGACAATCAGCAGGTCCAAGTGTTTTTAAGTGTGTGCGTTTGCCATCCATCCATATTCTAGTGTCAGTTACAAGCTAACAAACGACATAAAAAATAAAAGATGCTAACTATGTTAACCGTTCTGATACGTCTGCTAATCTCTGATTCTGGTCTCAACACACTCCTCTGCTCTTTCACCTGTCCGCCTGAAGCAAGCAGGTGGTGGGGCTCAAGGCCTGATCCACATTTCTCATGAGGAAGTAAGAGTTGATGAGTGAATGAGTGTATGTGTGAAAACCATGTTAAACAAAATAACAATCACAGCAAAGGATTTTTAAACACTTGCCTGGAGCAACTTTAAACACAATCAAAACAAATTAAAAAATTAAATAAGACATATTAAGATTTACGTAAAATCAGGTAAGAAGCTTTCTCTTTAAGCCAAAATTATTTTTTTTTTCACAATTTCAGTGTTAATCTTTCTGCTAAACAGCACCTTGGCTCTGAGGCAACCAACTCTACACAACCTCTGTTCCTGACACCACAGGTTCTGATCACACCAGGTTCAGCCTCCTTCTGCTGCTCCACAACATTTTCCCTACAGGTCTACTGTATCTCTGTCAGTTTTATCTGCACTGGACATAATCCCATGCTGCCCCAGAAATAACCACCCTTTTTGATGGTGCTGGGGAGGGTGACACACACACAAACACCACAGTCTTTCTTGCAAATTAATTAGCACTGACATCAAGTGCTGCAGAGATAAAGACATTAAAACAAGCAAATGCAAAAAAAGAAGAAGCTCAATACTTAAACACAGAGTATGAAACTACCTCTAGGGGTATCTTTTACCTATTGGTTTAGTTTTTATCATATTGTTTTTGCTTTTACCTACAAACAAAAGAAACAAAAGACGGTATTGGGTGATGTCATGAAATAGCGTGGGATAATGGGAGTTGTTGTCTTCAACACCATCACCATAAGCTCCTCCCGGTTTG
The DNA here is from genome assembly GCF_021018895.1 of Seriola aureovittata. Taxonomy (NCBI): domain Eukaryota; kingdom Metazoa; phylum Chordata; class Actinopteri; order Carangiformes; family Carangidae; genus Seriola; species Seriola aureovittata. The sequence goes on along the minus strand of NC_079372.1, from coordinate 1,386,468 downwards.
GATTCCTTCAATGTCAGTGGTTCAGGAAATCAAACAGACCTGGTGATTCAAACTGTTAAAAACACTGAATAAAGCAGTTTGACATTTAAAGTCAGTGTTTGAGCGACGCTGTACGGAGGACAGAGACTCAGGGAAGAGTTGGAGCTGAGATTTATTCTAACATTTGTTCTGATTGATAACTTATGAACCAGATGTTCAGCAGGTTTTTACCAGCAGCTGAATTATCCACAGAGGTGTCCTCCTCTCCATAACAAACACACCAGGAGGTTAAAACCAATAGAAACACCCAGAAAGCAGTTTCACTTTAAACTTCAGAGATTCACCGACGCTCTTCAGAGACACAGGACAGGATGTCTCCAGCAGCTGGGAGCTGAGCTGTCCAACATTTCCTCAGTTTGTTTCTCTGATAACTTCAGATCCAGACGTCCGACGACTAAAATCCTTCATCTGGTTCAAATATAGAGCTGAAAACCACCAAGGTGTAAAAATTGTATGTCGCTTAAAACTAGATAAAAGTCAATGTTGAGCTTCTGGCAGACAAACACACCGACACATGACCAATGAAATTTTACCATGATTAAAATCACAGATTTCTCTGGTTTGAGAATTAATGGAAACATTTGGGATAAGCACAGGTCTACTTTGTTTCTAGACATTTTACTGTGGAAAAGTTACCGATTATAACTTTAAAGATGAAAAGATGCCAGTTGAGGTGGTTCTTGTAGTTGAGTCTCTGCTGACAGTGAACAGAGATTTTTTTTTTATTTAACTGAGCCGACAGTTTCAGCAGAGCTCAGGTGTTCAGGAAGTTTGTTCCACAGGTGAGGAGCATAAACTAAAAGCTGCTTCACTTTGCTTGGTTCTGACAATGTGTGGAAGCATATGCATTTGTTATGTACACACACATACATATACTGTATATGTATATATTAAAGGTGTGCTGTCTGTATCGTGCAATTATACCCCAACTACTGCAAGAGTCACTCCAGACATTTTGACCAGTTAAAAAAGTGGTGGACTTTTCTTTTCTTCTTAAAATATGGGCTGTAAAGCAACATGTATTAAATATATTAATACTGAACAACATAACAAACTGATGTGCATCTGAAACTGACTGCCTGTGTCCCACTATTTTATTTGTATTTGCCAATTCTGTTCCATCTTGCTCAACGATGGTCAAATATTAGAACTCAGAGATGCACCATTAGATTTTTTTCAGTATCTCAAAGTGAAATTAGATGTTCTCACCTGGAGTTCTCACCTGAAATGATAGCGACATAAAAAGACGTATTATGTTGACTTGCAATCATGTGACACATTGTAATATGGCTGAAAGCCCCGTAAAAGGCTCGTAAGAGGACTGTGAGAGGACCTGGAATCGTTTTATCAAACCTAACCAAAGCTTCACCACAGTGGTGTCAGGTCAGAGTATTTACAGCAGAACAGACAGTGATCCTGCTGGGAGGACGGATGGGTCATTTCAAACTGTCTCCACCCACAGTGAGTGAAATCAAAAAGGAGACTCCTACAGTCGTTTTCCCAGATCCTTAAACAGACATTCTACATTTAACGGGAGAAAATGTGTCTGACATAGACCCCCACCATCCAGGGAACTCAAAGAGTTCAGCTGCACTGGTACTGTAAGAGTGTACAAAGCCAGTCAGTGCTGACACAGACAAAAGTGAAGTATTAACAACCTTGTTCGTGTTGTCTATAAAGGAGGAAAGCAGCCATATGTGAAATGACTGCCCACAGACTTTACAGCATACTCAGAGCTGAGGGCCTCAGGAGGTTGGCTGATATCAACAGCAACATGTCTGAAGTTGTCCAGCTGTCCCTATGAAAACCTGGACCTTTATTCATTTATTTAATCATTTACAACATGCACTGTAACATATTACCATTACAAAGTGAACAGAAAAAAAGAAAGAAAGAAAAGAAAAAAGGAAAGAAAAAAAGAAAACAACAGTAAAAAACAAAAGAAAAGTTATCGGCAGGGGTCCAAACTCAATAAGTAATCATTGCTACTAAACAACAACATGGCCTCCAGGATGAAGAGGCTTCAGCAGTTATATGGTCGTACCTGTAGCTACCTGTGACTGCACATTAAACTGTGTTTTCATGTGCATTCATACCTTCACTTAACTCAACTGCCTGGAACATCTGGAGAAACGTGATTTAATCTGACATGTAAAATCAATTCTCATTAACACTGTGGAACCAACCACAGACCGCGGTTCATTCACTTCACATAAAATCATCTAAATTCATTTTCTCCTCGTCAGTCTCATCAGGATAACGTATTAGAAACCTCCAGAAAAAAGCATCACTGCAGCTGATGTGCTCTTTATGTCCGAGGGTCCAGACGAAGGCTCTCCTCAGTCACAGTCTGTGACAGTTTGTGACAGTTGCTTTAGTTTTGTCACTTACTCCTTCAAAACAGCTGATAATCTCTTGTTGGTTAACTAACTAGCTTACTCAGTAGTCACAGGTGAACGTAACTGTTGACATTGGCTCACAGCTACGCTATGTTCCAGTTTAAGGGCCCCGGCCAAGAGGGGCCCCACTGGACTCCACTGCAGGTACTAAAGACACAGTGAGAGAAAGAAACCCAGACCTAGACTGTTGCTGGTCCCAGTGGGAGGACAGAGTTCAGACAGAGACATTCAGCACTGATGAAAGTCCGTGTCCAACCCGTCCTCACTGACACACATTGTCCTGCAGCCTCAGCATCATGTGACGGGCTGGCTGCTTGTTTGTGTATTAATCAGTTAGATCAGCCTCATCTTCACAAAGAGTCAGTGTGAGACACTTGAAAGTAGCAGCCCCCATTTCACACGCTGTATGTCGATTGGTTTCACTTAATCGATCTTGGTGACTGAGCCATGAACAGTCTGATGCCCCACAATGCCCCAGTTCACCACAGCGAAAGTCCCACAAGAGTCTGCTGCAAACAACATGACCTCCACCTCCTCCCGAGAAACTCAGCAACAACAACAGTTATTTACAGCAGCAGACCAGTGTCTGACCACATCTGAACCAGCTCCTGGTGTATGAGCTGCTCCTGGTCTCTGAACTAGCTCCTGGTCTATGAGCTGCTCCTGGTCTATGAGTTGCTCCTGGTCTCTGAACCAGCTCCTGGTCTATGAGCTGCTCCTGGTCTATGAGCTGCTCCTGGTCTCTGAACTAGCTCCTGGTCTATGAGCTGCTCCTGGTCTATGAGTTGCTCCTGGTCTCTGAACCAGCTCCTGGTCTCTGAACCAGATCCTGTTCTATGAGCTGCTCCTGGTCTCTGAACCAGCTCCTGGTCTCTGAACCAGCTCCTGGTCTATGAGTTGCTCCTGGTCTCTGAACCAGCTCCTGGTCTATGAGTTGCTCCTGGTCTCTGAACCAGCTCCTGGTCTCTGAACCAGCTCCTGGTCTAAGAGTTGCTCCTGGTCTCTGAACCAGCTCCTGGTCTCTGAACCAGCTCCTGGTCTATGAGCAGCGTGTGGTTCTTCTATATGTGGCCCCGAACTGCGAGACCAGGGGCCTCCTCTCCTCTCCTTGTTTCCTCTCCTCATTTCCTCTCCTCTCCTCTCTCGTTTCCTCTCCTCTCATCTCCTCTCCTCTCCTCTCTCCTCTCATCTCCTTATTTCCTCTCCTTTTCTCCTCTCCTCTCCTCTCCTTGTCACCTCATCTCATCTCCTCTAAATGAGCAGCTGTTTTTCTTCTGGATCAGAAAGCATGGAGGTCTCACTAAACAAGTGAAACACAAACGTTAGCTCAAACACTAATCCGATTTCTAATGGAGGGAATTATTTCCATACAATTTGAACATCCATTTTGAGTTGTGAGGGGCCACTGACTGTTCTGGCCACCGTGGCCAAACCTCACTAATTAAGATTATGAGTAGTATTTGATACAGAGACATGGTGTGTGAGCTGAACCAAACAAAACTGCAGCGGAGCTGACACACTGGAGTTCACATGGTCAGGAACCACACTCCATAGGTAACATGTCACCGGGCCCCGGAGGCCCCGGAGGACACACCACCGGATCCTCGTCCTGGAGAACACTGAGGACCAGAGGAGGCTGAGGTGACCAGCTGTCTGCAGTTAGTGTTTATATGCCGCATTTCATTGTCCCTCTAGTGATATGACCATATTTAGCATCATCATCATCATCATCATCATCATCAGTCACACTGAGCCAAGACACAAACACAAACTCAAACATCTCAGAACTCAAATCCGGCTCTGGAGACATAGCCAATTTCTTATGGTTTGGTATTTTTTACTGTCGGCTGGCGTGTTACGGCTCCGGCCAAAGCATCGCTAACTTGTTTTTTCACAGGCCATTACAGCAAGAACAAGCCGGGCTCTCACACCAGCAGAGCATGGGACCTTCATGAGGCTCAGAGAAACCTCCAGGATCAATGTTGCCATTTTGTGGATCAGATCCACCATGCAAGATGCATTTCGTTTGCTAAAGAGCTGTGTGAAGCGCCTATTCATGGAGCAATTTTTCACAGGAGTAAAAGTGGACAGCATGATGATGATGATGATGATGATGATGATGATGATGATGATGTTGAATAATATCTTCAGTCTGCACGAGATCCCTTTGGTACAATGTTTGTATTATACTAATTAAGGACTGAACTTTAATATTATATTATTTCACGACAAGAACAAACACTATGTAGAAACTAACGAGCAGCTTTCACCTGCTGAGTCGTTTCTCTTGCTGCCCCTTTACTTTTGAGTGCAGCTTAGTTTGAAGCAGCTGACGGCCCCCAGACCCTCAGGACTGTTCTCTGCTCCTCTAAACATGATATGAGCTCCCCTGGAAAAATGATTTGTGAATGTTTGGGGGGGGGGGGCTGTTAAAAACTGACAATGTGCTATTACTGCCATGCATTTCTACTTTTCTGTATCTTCATCATCATGGACTTCTGAAGGACCAGGACTGACTGTCTGTGAAAGACACGGCAGCTACTTTTCATCTGTTTTCTTATTCTTATTATTCAGATGAATTAATAATGTTAATTCAGTTCATTCTGAAAGTCTTCACATGTTGAAGTTTTATGTTAAATCTTTTAAATTAATTTTTCTCCTCATCAGTCTTCACTCAACTCTCCATGGTGACAAAGAGAAAATTGAAGGTTCAAGAAGAGCAGTCGTCTGGAACAACTCTGGAACAACCAGGACTCTTGTAGACCTGGACCTGAACTAACCGAAACATCAGGGAGAAAAGAGGAGACCAAGAACCTGATGGTGAGCTGAGCGTCAGAGAAACCTCCAGAAACAACCATCATTGCTCTCCACTGATCTGGTCTTCATGTCAGAGTCCAGATGAAGCTTCTCCTCAGGGACAGTTTGTAAAGAAGCAGCTAAAGGACTCTGAGACTGATAGAAACCAGGTTCTCTGGTCTGATGAGACCAGGACTGTACTGTTTGGTCTCAGTTCTCAGAGTCTGTAGGAAACACATTTGATGGTTGTCCTTCTCCACACAGGATCTCTGGAGCTCAGCTCACCATCAGGTTCTTGGTCTCCTCTCTTAGTGTGGCTGATGTCTCAGTGTGTGTGTGTGTGGGGGGGGGGGGTTGTATCTTACGTCACTGACTTGGAATCAGTCAAGACAGAGAGGTTGGGGCAAACATAAAAGAAAACTCATTTTCAGAGTGGCTGTAATATAATATAATATCTGTCATCACATGACCTGCTGACTAAACTGAACTGTCTAAATCACTTAGTTGCAGCCATCATCAGCAGATCTGCACTGACTGAGAGGAGTGGATGAGCTTCTACATGTAGAGTCTGACTGGCTGCTGAGACTACGAGTCCTGATCAGGTGCAAACTGTCTCCTGAATCAGCTGGTCTGGACACACGAGGACATGGCTGAAGACATCTGTGAGCAAATCATGGATAAAGAAAAAGGATTTTCTTGTGATGAGAGCACTGATGTATCTGATTCTGCACAGTTGTTGTTGTTGGTTTTCATGGAGTCAAACACTTAAGTCTTTCAGGTACCACAAAACCACAGGAGCCCCCCAACAATGGTAGGAAGAAATCTGGTCTAACACCCCCACTAGACCACTGTGTCAGTGTATTGTTTCTATTAATTTGACTTCATCTGTCAGTCTTATATAACACTCATACACTGCTCAAAAAATGAAGGGAACACTTAATCATTACAGTGTAACAGCAAGTCGGTTAAACTTCAGGGATATCAATCTGTCCATTTAGGAAGCACAAGTGTTTGTGAATCAATTTCACCTGGGTACTGGGATGAAATCCTCAGAGCGACTGTCGGACCTCATGCTGGTGCAGTGGGCCCTGGGTTCCTCCTGGTGCAGGACAACGCCCAGCCTCATGTGGCCAGAGTGTGTAGGCACTTCCTGGATGACGAAGGCATTGATGCCATTGACTGGCCCTCACGTTCCCCTGACCTGAATCCAATTGAGCACCTATGGGACGTTATGTATCGGTGCATCTGACGTCGCCAAGTACCACCGCAGACCGTCCAGGAGCTCACTGATGCCCTGATCCAGTTCTGGGAGGAGATCCCCCAGGACACCATCCGCCCACTCATCAGCAGCATGCCCAGATGTCGGGAGTGCATGTGAAGGCCATACACACTAATGAGTCACATTATGAGCAGTGTATAGCATATAATAATATCATATAATGTTCTTTAGGTTTGTTTTGACATTTCTGCTGTGTTCAACAGGAACACTGACCTTCACTACTGATGGACAAAAGTATTCAGACGCTTTGCTGTTTTATTTCCAATGAAACATTAATCACCTTCTCTTTGTCACATGCACTGAGCCAGTTTCTGACATGAATATATAATAGTCTTTTATAATAAGGGTGACTCACTATCTTTCGCGTGTACATGCACCAGCACGGTCGTCCACTTTGATGACCACAAACACAAATGTTCATTCAGCTCAGCAAACACAAATAAAGGCCTTTTCATTCATTTAATTACAATGTTTGTATCTTAATACATGTTTGTTTGTGATTTTTGGTATATGTATATGTTGGAGTTTGGTAACTGCTTCAGTGGATACAAGTACGCTTTTACTACATTTAGCACAAATCCTCCTCAGGTATTAGCCTACTCTTTTTTCAACCAGTTTTCCCATATGAATGATCAGGGTGTCAAATCTTTTAAACAATGTAGAAGGTAAAATTTTGTACACTGTAAAAAATTAAACATGTAGGTGAGTGTAATTCAGCAAAAAAAAGTTTGTAAATTTATTATTTATTTACTACTTTTATATCCACTGTACCTGCAGACGTACAGTGGATATAAAAAAAAGTCTACACAGCCCTGTGAATGCCACGCTTTTGTGTGGTAAAAAAATGAGAGCAAGAAAAAAACAAATTCAGAATTTATGTGACCTATAACCTGTCCAATTCAATTTCAAAACAAACTGAAATGTTTTCAGGGGGGGGGAAATAAAAATAAAAAATCTTTTTGTGTAGGAGTCTATCAGCAAAATAAAATTCATATTCCTCTCCAGCTTTTGAGCAGACGCCTGAAGGTTTTGTGCCAAAACTGACTGTTATTTGGAACTGTTCATCATTCCCTCCACCTTGATTAAAGCCCCAGTTCCAGCTGAAGAAAAACAGCCCCAAAGCATGCTGCTGCCACAGCATGGCCCACTATGGACACACTATGTGAATAAAATGAATAAATATGAATAAAATGTTTCACAGAACAACAGTCACATAGGTACATTATTATGACACAATAAGTACATTAGAAATCAATCCCCTCAGGATTCAGGACCCACCTTCTGGTCCTTTCGTCCCTTCCCCATCCCGGTCTCCAGCATTGTGGAGCCACATTTTAATCAAAGGTCCCACTTCAGATCCTCAGCTAGGCTGCTTTTCACAGCATCTAAGTGAGAAAGAAAACAACAACTGAAATGTAAAAACAAAAAAAAAAGGGTGGTCAAATGCAAAGTATACAGTTGTGTTTTCCCTACTTGTATAGCATTTCTACCTCAGGATGTTCCCCAGGGCACCAAGAATCATTTGATGAACACAGGAACTAAACCTGCATTTTGACTAGAAGACGTGAGATGAGTATGAGTTCCTGGAGAATTGTTCCTGGTGTTGTTTATTATATTAAAAACAAACTAAGCATTCAGACAGGACTCCAAACGTCAGATTATCCCCAGAAATTATCAGATAATATGGCCTTTACAATTTACTGCTTACAAATTAGCAATATCTTTCATTGTAAGAGGATGTATTTTCCATCACTTATAAAATATGTACAAAGCAATATTGAGAAATACCCTTCAGCCAAATGAAGACAACAGAATACAACAAGAAAATGATCTGAAAAGAAGAACCAATACTACTATAATACAGTTACTTGTAACTCAAGCTGTGGAATTGAAAAAATCTGCAAATCCACAAAATTTGACTGTACATTGAACAGATACTTGATCATTGAATACTCATCACTTTGTGTAGTGGAAAATGTTTAAAAATGGTTACATGTGATCTATGATCAGTTTCATATCACTTTCTGTGATATATTAATATTATAAATACAAAAACAAAGAATATCTATCGAACAGACAATGGTTGCGACTGCAAACCAGTGTCACCTGGCAGGAACTAATATAGGAAGTACTGAGGGGACACAACATGCATATTACCCTCCAAAATTGGAATTACAGACTTCCCTATTGATTCTACAGTTGTTGACCTGTGCACAGCACATTATTTGCTCAACCTCTCCGTGCCCCACTCACTCTCTATCTCTTTCGCTCGCTCCCTCTTTCTCATTCACTCACTCACTCACACGCACACATACACAAAAGCATATTGACAACAGACCCGTCTGTCAATAGGCTAGGAACAACAATGCATACCTGTTTATTTGCATATAAAGCAGGGAAGAGAGATCCGATCACAAGTGCTCAATCGAGACGTATGCTATACGTAAGCTATTTAAGACCTGGTATGTAAAACCTTGACGTTTTTAAGACTTTTCAAGGCCTAGACTTTTTCAGACCCTTGGAAACCCTGCTGAAAAGAGCTTTCCAAATTAAACTAATACAAATGTGTGTTATTGTGCATCCTATAACATGAACTATAAAGTTTAGATCAGGTTGTTTTCCTGTCTTTATCTATTTCATTCGTTTGGAAGCAGTACACTCACAGTGACACTTTCGTCCTTGTGAAAGGGAAGGATTTCATGGACCAAACTTGGTGGCTATATTACACTTGCATAGAGCAACAAGTACACTATGGGTATATGGGTTAGGGTTAATGCCAATAATCACTTTAAGATACATTTTCACTTTCCCCAGTTCTGTACTGTGACCTCTACAGTCATGCTATCTGCAATGTCCTTTTGCCGCCATGCAAAGACTTGTTTGATACAGTCTCATACAATCATGGTTGCATCCTCTTGAACTGGCTATGCAAGACCTTCACATGAACCACAATGAAGGATGGAACCTCCCCAATAATGCTTAGTGCTAATGGGAAGAAAGAGGAGGAGTATTTGTGACATTTCAATAATCATATACATAAAAATATTCAACACTCGGGACACTGTTGAATCTCAGCTAATAACCTGTTTATATGTTACAAATACTCTGTAAACTGTGTAGGCGGTATATCCAAAGAAAGTGTGACTAGTTTTCCTTGTAATAGGTCAGCTATGAAAGTTTGGGTGGCATTAAGACAACAATGTCAGCCCTAAATATTAACTGCTGTCTAGGCAATAATAACTACAGCAAGTTTTGATAGCAGTACTCTTACACTTCAAGTTGGTCACTCATGCCAAGATTAAACAACTGAAGAAGTAGATGCTGCCACTCCTCTAGAGGCACATACTCAGTCAGTGTTATTAGTGACTCCCTCTCAGTCAGTGTTATTAGTGACTCCCTCTCAGTCAGTGTTATTAGTGACTCCCTCTCAGTCAGTGTTATTAGTGACTCCTCTCAGTCAGTGTTATTAGTGACTCCCTCTCAGTCAGTGTTATTAGTGACTCTCTCTCAGTCAGTTTTATTAGCAACACAAATTGATCAAATTTTACCTGCCTTAGCACAATAGCACACAATTGTCCTCTCTGTGGAACCACTATCAAGCGTGTCATCGTCTGAAAAAAAAGTAAGCAGAGTGAAGATGAAATAGTTGACTAAGAGATAAGACAAACTAAGTCAATTTCACATTAGCTTTATGTCCAGCACCCAAGGGATGGCTACACACAAATAATTAAACTGTGTAACATGTCAGTGTTTCCTGTACCATATAATCCACCACTATCACTCCTTTCATTTTTACAACCTGACAGAGTGATTAGCTAACATTAGCAAGGCTAGCCAGCAAGCTACAAGCACCATCATTTTTACATTACAATTTACAACAGTTTACAATCGACAACAGTTTACATTACAAATTTACATTAGATAGTGAAGATAGTTAAGATAGTGAAGACAAAACTTTAAGTGGCTAGCTAGGCCAGCCTCCCCTTTACCCCCCACACCACCCCACCCCATTAAAAGGGCGAAATAACTCATTTACGGTGAAATGGTAGATGCAATGTGCTAGTTAACCGTATTATCTGCAAACCAATACAAAGTGAAATAAGTTAGCTAATGTAAACGTTAGCTAACGCTAGCATACTAACGTTAGCATACTAAAGCTAACGTTTTGTCAACTGACATGGAACTCCAGTTTAAATTTTAACTTACCCTTGAATCTGTCTGCTTCAACTTCCTTCACTTCTGTCTGCTTCAGTTATATTTCTAAGAAGTCGTGAGTTGAGAGGCCTGTGAGTGCCAGGGATGTGAGTTGTTTAACCTAACACATCCATGGGTATTATAGTTAGCTTTGTGAATGTGAAAGTCCAACATCCAGTCATTGCTAACTCTAGACGTTTGGCACATACTTTATGTTCACCAATCAAAAGTAGTGAGCTCGGCATCTCTGTACACTATTCTCTGTACACACACAATAATAGAAACACACACTCCAATGTCTATTTAAGTGAATCAGTCATATATCTGTACTCAGGATTCAGCAACTTGTCGGTGTGTGTTGTTTTCCATTTACTTACAGTCAACCTTCTATCTTAATTACAATATTGATTGTATAATTGGATTGGCAATTTTTTTTCAATTTATTTATTTTATTTAGTGGCTTCTCAACCATAGCCCGCTACAATACTTCCTTCACGTTCATTCTTAAATATAGTATGTTCAGAATATACAGTATGTTCTTTTTCATTCTACAGGTGAACTTTCTTGAAATTGAATATCAGCTATTTCTGGCCCAAACATGATGAGCCAAAAACTCAACCTACAACCAACATTCCAGCAACATTAACACAGACCATAAATAAAAAAGTTTGAGTATCCATACGAAGCATAGGGCACCTATGTGAGCTTTCAGTGGGCAAGACCCCAGTGGTTTGCCCACAGAACGCCCATTTAGGGGCCCCAAAGATCAAAACTGCTCTGGACCCCGCATGGGCTATACCACATGGGGCCCATGTGGGATATGTGTGGGTTTGCCCTGCCCACACTGCCCCACACTAAACCCTAACCTACACACGGTATGTTTGCTGGGTTAACACTGCTGTAGCCTCTTGGCAGCCTCCCTCACCAGTTCTCTTCTTGTCTTTTCATCAGTTATGGAGGGACATCCAGTTCTTGGTAATGTCACTGCCATATTTTCTCCAATTGTTGATGACTGTCTTCACTGTGTTCCATGGTATATCTGATGCCTTGGAAACTCTTTTGTACCCTTCTCCTGACAGATACCTCTAAACAATGAGATCCTTTGATGCTCTCTGTGCTCTTTGTGGACCATGGCTTTTTCTGTGAGATTCAACTGAGTAAGTGTCAGGAAAATCCACAGAACAGCTGAACTTTATTCGGGGGTCACTTTAATTGATGGCAGTGTACTGATTACTATTCAGCATGAGTTTGAATGTCATTCTGAACACAGCCTCATCCCCGATTTTTTTCCCCCCTAAATGATTTCAGTTTGTTTTCAATTGAATTGTACAGGTTATAGGTCACAGTAAAAGTGGAAAATGTTCTGAAATGACTTATCTTGCTCTAATTTTTTTTTACATCACAGAAACCTGGCATTTTAACAGTGGTGTGTAGACTTTATATCCACTGTACGTCTGTACGTCGTATATGGATACATTTTATGATGATGTGTAATGCTGCTCAATGTAAACTAAAGATCCACTATTGATCTATTATTCAGTGTTGTCACTGTGATCTCAAACATTTGCCAGTTTTTAAGCTAAAGTCAAATTTGATGAAATCTTTACTTTTAAAGGGAAGAATATGCATCAAAGTTTGAGTGTACGTGTGTATGAGTGTGGTTGTCTTTGCGTGTAATTGTCTTGTATAGTCTTGTGTTGTATTTACCTTTATTATGATTTCCTACTATGATGTCGTTTTTGTGTTTCGTTTTGTATCATCTGTAAGGACCCCCTCGAAAATGAGATGGGACATCTCAAGGGGCTCTCCTTGTAAATAAAGAATAAAGAATTATCATCAATTACTCAGATTAACAAGTAGTGTTGTGACTGTTTTTTTTCTGTAAAATATATTTTAATGTAGCAGTGATGTCATTTTACAGAGCATCAGCAGCGTCTCGTTTTTCACCGAAAATTCTGGTTTAATCTTTGTGTCATCTACCATGTGAAAGGTTGCGATGGGGATTTCCTCTGCTGCAGGTGTGGATGACACTATCACAACCAATCACAATCATATCACACACAGGAAATAAACATGTTCCCCAGTTCCATTAAATATATAATGTAAATGTGTGTGTTCACAGTGAGTTCAGGTAGAACTGAAGATGTCACTTCAACTCAGTCAGTTAGGAGGTTCTGGACTCCACCACTGGTTCATCCCAAAAGACTGAGGACAGACCTGGACCTGATCCTTCAGATCTACAGGTCAATATTAACTCTTTGTAGGACCTTGAACTGTTGTCAGCTGTAGCTGCTACAAACCTGGACCTGGACCTGAATCTGGACTCTTAACACAGGTGACTGTGCTCAGAAGTCGGTGATGTCATTCTGCCACCTGCTGGTCAAATGGCCACATGAGGCAAAGTTCCTGGAAACAGTGAAAGGTAAAGTGTACAGAGGTGGGAGCTCACATGTGTTTATTAAAGCTCTGTACTTCAGTATCTTTGCCTCAGTGCACAGTCAGTGCATCCTATAGTGTCCCATTGAAATGAATGGGAATGTGGACTTAGTCTTTTGGATCCCAGCATGTACAGTACACAGCATAAATGAGTACACCTCCTCTGAACATGAAGAAAATGTTTTTTTCCTAAATGAGAAAAGAAATAATTAAATTAGGCAGCTTTGCATAAATCTAGGGTTTCTTGATGAGTACACCGCTGTAATATTTTAGTACTCGGTATGTCCTCCATTACTTTTAAGAACTGAACTGACCCTTCTTGGTATGGAATGTACAAGTTCACAACATATTGTCCCCATATAAGAACTTTACCACCTCCATACTTCACTGTGGGAACCATGCACTTCTCACTGTAATCGTCCCCCTTGAGACACCATACATTTTGGATGCCATCAGATCGAAGAGGATTGACTTTGGTCTCATCAGACCAGAGTATAGATTCCAAAAGTCTCCACCTTTGTCAATATGGGCAAAGGCTAAACAGGCTTTCTTGTGCTCTGGCTTCAGCAGTGGCTTCCTGCGTGCACGACAGCCATGCATTCCACTTCTGTGTGGGGTGCGTCTTACTGTGTGAGATGAAACAGTCACTCCAGTTTGGTCTGAGGCACTTGCTTGCCGATTCTCTTGCATTTTTCTCAACAAAACTTGCTCATCTCGAGGTGAAAGCTTACGACAACCGGGACGTTTCCATCCTTTTTGAATTTCTGTATCACTTTTGCTACTGTGTCCAGACTTAATAACATTGATTTGCTAATCCTCTTGTACCCATGCCCTTTTCTGTGCAATGAAATAATTCTGTTTCTCAAGTCTCCAGACAGTGCTCTCCCATGTGGTGCCATTGTTGTCAGCATTAAGTCTGAGAGCAATTGATTGGGTTAAGTACCACTTCGTCAGCCAATTACACTTGTTTGAGTGGGATGGTTCAACAGACTCACCTGGTGAGTTTGTTAGTACCAAAAAAGTTTTATTTTGTAACTTTCAGGAGGCTGCACTCACATTTGACCATTTTGACAAGGAAATCATATTTTCCTGTTAACATATATCATTGGTAACTAATGTAGGAGAGTTCTCGGAACATTGTATCATATAGGAAACCCAAATATGTCTTACTTGTAAAGAGAGAGCACTGAATTCAGTATATCTGTCTCTACCTATAAGCAGGTCCTCTGCTGTCAGTGTGGGGAGCTGTGGGCGGGGCCTCGACTCTGGTGATTGGGGGAGAGGGGGCTGTTCAAACAGTTTTTAACATGAACATAAAGAAAATTTTCAGAATATTATGCAACATATCCACTTATGATGACAACTGATGAAACCTCACTCAGTGCCTGTGATAGGCCTCAGCCTGTGGTTTAACACACTGTAAACACACTTGTTTAATGGTTGTGTCACCTTTATTTTATTTTATTTTTTTACATACACACGTTTGAACATTTCAACAGGTGAACAATCTACAACAATCACTGCATGCAGGCACCTCCACCTCCAGCATCGTCTATAACCTTTATGAAGAAGAAAGAATCTAAAGCAGCAGCAGCTCAGTAAAGTGCACGTCTTCACTCTGATGAAGGGTCGTGTGGCAGCAGACCCACCCGTTCACATAGCAACAGTCTATAGTTTCAATCAACCAGGACTCACTCAGACCCAGGACCAGGACCAGGACCCAGACCATCCAGTCTGACGTGTCCTTGTTTCCAATTGAAAGGCAGATTATTAAATTACATTATATACACGCCTCAGAAGCGGACTGTTGTTGTTGGCCACGCGCACATCTCCAACATATGTGGCTATAATTATCATTATTAATATCACATGTAGCGGCGGTTTCCTAACCACACACACATTCAGTGCAACAAAAAGAAGAAGTGTGAGAGTTTAACAGGAGGAAGCAGAGATGATACACACAAAGTCTTCTCTAACACAGATGTTTTACACATGAAAACATCTGTCAGCGTCAAAGCAGATAATGTGGTGATGATGATGATGATGACACGTCAGCTGAGTCACAGCCTTCATTTCATACTAACATCTCTGGTACATGAGGTTATTAAAGATCAGTGTAAAATCAACTTCAGTGCTCTAAATATTACACCTGACTAAAACCATGAGTTCATCTTTATGTTTCTTATCGTGTGTCCTGACACGTGTTCTTCCTCTGAGTTCGGCCAGGAACAAACGCAACAGAAAATAGTCCCCAACCAAAGCACGTCTTCTGTTGAACTCATGAAGACTGAAGTGCAGCTGCAGGTTTTAAGGATGAACATATTCTATATCTGAGAGGTGTTTTAAAGATCTATGTCTTCAGTAGGAACCAGTGTTGTTGCAGCTCGAGGACTCAGAGTGGAGGGACTGAGGGGACATGTAGTTCTGGAGAGACCAGGACACACGTTGTTATGGAGATACCAGGACACAGACTGGGGGGGACATGTAGTTCTGGAGGGACCAGGACACATGTTGTTCTGGAGATACCATGACACAGACTGGGGGGGACATGTAGTTCTGGAGAGACCAGGACACATGTTGTTCTGGAGATACCAGGACACAGACTGGGGGGGACATGTAGTTCTGGAAATACCAGGACGCAGACTGGGGGGGACATGTAGTTCTGGAGAGACCGGGACACAGACTGGGGGGGACATGTAGTTCTGGAGAGACCGGGACACAGACTGACAGGACATGTAGTTCTGGTTTTATACAACAGTAACATGTGTACAGAACCAGACCTCCTCCACTCAGGGTCTCCCTCCACTCACGTCAGATGTACAGACTGTCCTGTCCCTCTGACGACAGTGATGTTGGTTCCTCTCTTCATCCTACAGTTCAGAAGCAGCAGCAGCAGTTCAGTCTGTCTTCACTTGCTGTGGTGGAGGTACTGCTGAGTGAACATGTTGAGCTCACTGTCCAGCCAGCCCGCCTTGTTCCTGAGACACACACACAAACACAAATAATGTCCACATGTGAACATTCAGATCTACAGGTTAAGGAAACAGCTCTACTGATTCAAAATACAGCTTCTCCACTTCACCACCACCAGTCTCCATGACAACACGAGGACAGAGTCTCCACACTACGGAGCGCTGAGACCGACAGGTGCGGACAGGGACAGACAGAGACACTGAGCTCAGTGTAGTGTAAGAGCCAGTGTAAGAATATGGCCTGTTGTAAAATCAGTTTGCTTCATGGTCTCTGCGTGATTAGACTCAGAGAGAGAGAAACAGCGAGTTATTCAGACAGAAATATCCATAAATCTGTTATTGTCATTTATTCCCATGATGCTCCTCTCACGCCGTGTGCACGCAGGCAGGTGTGTGTCTGTGGCTCTGCAACTTTCTCATCTTTCAATAACAGGTTTTCAGGTTAGTGCTTTTATAACAATCATGAATGTAATTGTGCTCAGCACAAATCTAGTGAGATGATTTTACATTGTTGTTTAAGATCATTAAAGAAGAGGAAGCTGAGAGCGTTCTTCATGAAGAAACAGGCTGTATTTAAATGAAAGACAGGAGCCCTGTCTTTGTTGTACAGTTCAGTATGGGTGAAGGTCAGAACAGACTCAACACCACTTCTTACATTTTTTACTGTGTTTTCAAAGAACGAGTGGCACTTTTTCCCTTTTTTACAACTCAACAAAAACAAAAATAAAGAGTAGAAGAAAATAAAAACCAGCAGCCAGCTCACACAAAGAGTGGACACATGTATTTCAGTCTGTACAATTACTGATCTGTACTGACCACCTGTAGACATGTCAGAGGTCGATGGAGACGTTTCCACTGATATTATAACCTTGGAAGTGGACAGTGTGAAGTCTGCCTTCAACAACAACAAGACAGAGTGCAGAGTATGAAGGAAGCTGATTAGCTGACCAAAGATTGAAAGCAGCACAGTGTTAATGTGAAAGACTGAGGTGTTTGATGCTGCTGCCTCAGTGTAAGAGCAGGAGTACGCTGATGTGTGGCGGCTGCAGAACGCCTTGGTTTTCAGCTTCACTGTTAACAGCTTAGAGAGGACTCACTGCATCTCACGCCTCACGGCTGTGTCATGTGATCTAAAGATTTGGCCTCTCGCCTATTTTCACGTGTGACACTTCTCCAGCAGAAACAGACAGAGATAAGACCTGATGATGTCGTAGTGACATCATACCAGCAACATTACATAAAACCGACACCTTCACTATAGTTTCTATGTCTAGGTTGAATCTGAATACAACACAGACATGAAAAATATAAATATATGTTGTAGCCGCTGCAGGTGGAGACAGACACATTTTATTGACGTTTTCTGTTAAAAATAAATCAGAAATTTAATCCAACATTCAGTAACTGTAAACTCTATGTAGAAAGATAGAGCTGCAGCGGCAGAGACACACAACACAGGCAGTGTGTTTATTTCAGAGCTTCATGTTCTACTTGAAATGTCTTGATTCAGAATGTCTTTTACATGAGCTGAGTGGTGACATCACCCCTGGACCAGCTGTTTCTAAGGTGATAGTGAGGACAGTGTGAGACATCCTTCACTAGTCAAATACAAGACAAATTATTGTCTGTAATATGAACAGGTGCAATATCTTCACACCTGTCCTGCTGTCCAGCTGTGTGTGCTACACTGTGGTGAGGTGCTTACCGCAGCAGCTTGGCCTTGCTCTGCAGACCGTCCAGCAGCTCGATCTTCCTGTTCATGTCAGTGATCTCATCCTCCAGGTTCTGACGGGTCACATCCACCTGCTGGCACAGCTGAGCAAACACACCAGCCAGCTCCCTGGGAACCACAGCAGCAACACACACACAGTCAGAAACACAACAACAAAGACTGTGGTTGATATTAATTAGACTGAGATCACAGCAGGTTCGTCACATCAGTGACTAAACAAAGCACCACGCTGCTCTCAGGTGACAGTCAGTGTGTGGTTAGTTGGCAGGCTCACTGCTGGACTTGGTGGCTGCAGTTGGATCCAGTGTAGCTGACGATGAGCTGCAGCTTCTCGCTGGCGTAGTCCACAAACTGTCTCTTGAAAGCTCTCTCCTTGGCCTTGGTGGTCCAGGTGAGCCGCTCATAGATGTAGAGAAGCCCGTAGAGGCCCACCGACAGGGCGATCAGACGCCAGCCGACCGCCTTCCAGATCTACGCACACACACACGCACCATGAGGCTTAAACACACTGAGCAGAAACATGATGGTGAACGTGATCCCGATGACAAATTTTTTTACACACGTCAAACCAGGATTACCATGGTAACAGTCATGACTCTGTGTGTGTGTGTGTGTGTCTCCTTACCACGCCACCAACCACAAGGACACCCATGGAGGTACGGGAGGTGAGGGAGGCCAGACCTGTCACCATGGAGACCATCAGCTCTTCCTGGGTCATGGAGCTCTGTGGGAATGGAGGCATGCTGGTGCTGACTGGAGTTAGGGCCATGGGCCGAGGGACCTGCAGGGAGACCACAGCAGAGAACCGGCTCAGAGATCAAACATGATGCTACAGTGTGTTCTTATGATTAATGAGAACTTTGTTCTTTTTTTTATGTAACAGTACTAATCTGTGATCTCTGAGTCCCTAGACCATATTCACACGGCGGCCATTTTCCTCTGACGTCACGCTGAGGGTGGGAAACCTCTTGGAGAAAAATCCTGTGGGAACTGAAACTGAACTTATTTTCTTCACTTTTATTCGACCGAACTGATTAATGGGCAGATGAATTTGCGAGGATCCACAAGCGGATTTAAAAAAAAAAAGGAAACAGCAACTAGATTGAATCTTACATCCACGATGTTGAAGGTAAGAGCAACCCACACTGGAAACACTGGAAGCTAATGCTAGTCTAGCAAACCTGAAGTTTGTAATGAACATAAATGTAAGTGTTAGCGCTACTAAAGTTGTCAGGTGAAAAATCAGTTCCCTGGCTTGTGCAAACGTTAAACATTAACTAACGTAATATAGTTTCATGATCAACCTGCATCAATAACACAGTAATATGACAGAGGAGCAAGAGCATCACTAACTTCACCTTTCATTGTTTTTGTTGTGAAGTGAAGGAGTGCTATTCTACTGGTTTCTGAGAGGTTTCACGATGCAAGGTCATATTAAATAAAGCAGGCGACATCACAGACGGTTCAGTTAAGATTTCAGTCAGAGTTGAGGACAGCAGCAACATCCAAATAAACATCCAGGTGCTTCAGCAGTGGGCGGGGAGAGGGGGCGTTACCTGGTCGTTGTAGCCCATCAGGGCCCTCCGGGTGTTCTTGGGCCCCAGGAAGCGGTTGACCAGCATTGTCCAGCCCAGAGAGAAATGGAAGCTGATGTCCTCCTGAAAGTCACTGCACAGCTTGTCACAGGCCAGGTCATAGCTGAGGCTGAAGCACTGACGAGGAACCAGCTTGTCTACCTGCTCTCTGACTGGGCTGGGCAAGAGAGGCTTCAGACCCTCTACACACACACACACACACACACACACACAGTTACATGAGTATTAGTCAGTTCATGGTGAACAGCTTTGCAGTATTTAACTCCATGGTAATGTTAGACAGCTATCAGTGTGGGATGTGAAGCTACAGTAATTCTAGAGGAACGACTCTGTGGCTCGTTTGTTTTCTTCTCTGATTCTAACATTTTACCTTCAGACGCTTCAGTTTGTTCACAAATTGTTACCATCTCATGCTTTAATTTCTTTTCCCCCATAGTCTACACTCAATACTCCATCATCACAAAGCAAAAACTTTAAGACAATATGCAATATTGTTGTACGCAATTATATGAATTTCCACTAGGGGATAAATAAAGTACATATCTATCTGTCTATCTCAAATGTGTTGAAAAGGAAAAACAGAATTATCACACTGACATCAGTCAATAAAGATAAATTCCAGAGAAACCTCCAGAAACAACCATCATTGCTCTCCACTGATCTGGTCTTCATGTCAGAGTCCAGATGAAGCTTCTCCTCAGGGACAGTTTGTAAAGAAGCAGCTAAAGGACTCTGAGAGAAACCAGATTCTCTGGTCTGATGAGACCAGGACTGTACTGTTTGGTCTCAGTTCTCAGAGTCTGTAGGAAACAGATTTGATGGTTGTCCTTCCTTCTGGAAGCTTCTCCATCTCTACACAGGATCTGTGGAGCTCAGCCACTGATCTGATGTCTGTCTATGATGAATGATTTAGAAACATCTGAGAGTCTGGTTTTCTTTTTCTCTCAGTCACATATTTTAAATACACAGTCAACTTTAATTAAATCATCAACCTCGTGCAACCTGAGCCTAGTTCCACTCACTGTCAACAGGTGCTGCTCATAGGGGATGTTGGTTCTGCAAATAGTATTATAGAGACTCCGGTCTAGACGTGCTCTGTTATGATGTGGAGATATATTAATAAAACTGACGACTTCTCATCAGCATATAAACTCAATCCTTCAGCAGTAAAGTCTAGAAATGTAAGAGTACAATGGAGGAAACAGGGAGCGTGCTGCAGACTGGCTACGTAGTCTGCTCTACGCAGCTGGGCCAACATCATTATTCAGCAGAAAATCTTTTCAGTATCGTGCTCATAGTTAAAATCATTACAGCAGACTGTGGTCTGTGCAGCGATAGTAGACTGGGTGGTTGTGAACAGTGTTACCAATCATGTCGGTCTGTGTGCCCTGCAGGGCGCTGGTGATGGAGGTGGAACACCTCTCTGACATGTTCTTGCCCAGACCCTCTTCTATGTGCCGATGGAGCTCCTACAACAAAAGAAAACAAAAATAACCACAACGAGAACCAATGAAAACAACCAGAATCACCTCCTCCACTCAGTAGTTTCAGCTTACATCCCTGTTTATCCAGAGTCATAAAAGTCATAAAATATTAACCATTTGTCATAACTATTCTGAAGTCTTACATAATAGCTAAGGAGTGTTCTGTGTGGTCACACTGACCTTGACCTTTGACCACCAAAATCTAATCAGTTCTTCCTTGAATCCTAGTGAATGTTTGCATCAAATTTGAAGCTGACACACAGCTGACTGCCGACAGAGCAGGGATTGTCCGGTCATTAACTAAAGCCACGTTTCCACCGCAGGAACTTTCCCCAGGAATCAGGAACTTTGAGGAACTATGCGCGTTTCCACTACAGAACCCAGGGTCTAAATTTTGTTCCAGGGTAACTGATAGACCCCCAAAAAGGTCCCTGGTCGGGGGGGGGGTAGTACTTTCCAAAGGTTCAGGAACTTTGGGGGATGGGGTCTGCAGTGCTGAACATTTCTGGTTGAGTACTCGCTGCATTTTATTTCACCCGCAATGTTTAAAGGTAAAAAAAAACTGAAACAGGACTTCAAGAAAATAAAGGACCACAACAACCGGAGTGACTGAGGTTGCCAACCATTACGTATAATACGGGATCGTCCCATATTTGAAAATAAAATACCGCGTCCTGTAGGCTATTGAATATATACAGGAAGCAATTTGTCCCGTATTTTCGTTCATGTTATCTCCTCAAAGTGCTTTGAATAATGTAATGTCAAGTAATAATTTTGCATAATCTTCCCGGGACTTATGGCCGCGGTGGAAACGCAGACAACAATGGGCCACAGGAACCTTTTAGCTCCTGAAGAAAGTTTTGGTCGAAACGCAGCTTAACACCTCAAAGAACTCAACAGCAGTACTAATACCCATGATTCTTTGTGCTTTGGATGAAGGACAAATGTTTGACTGTTTGTAGGCTTGAGCCAAATGCATGTGCTCATAGACAACTGACTCAACCTGCTGTTGGCATGCAACACCCAGATATGACAGTATGGACAGGTGTGTGCACAGGTGAGTGTACCTGTGGTGGAATATGCTAATGAAAGGTTTGTTTCCTCAGTTTCAGTCACTATGATGAATGTTGTCCAGCTCATTCCAGCCCAATCAAGTTCACGAGTAAGAGAGGTGTTGTATATGTTTTAAACTCACGTTCTTATAGACCTTGAGCACCACTGATGAAGGGTGGAAGTCCATGTGGAAGTCATCCACCAGCACATGAAGCTTCCTGATCTCCTCGGCCATGGCATTAGACACCTGAGCATGAGCACAGAGCGGGGTGAAAACTACTTCCTGTTGAGGCGTTCACCTCAGTTTTACATCTGTGTTTTTACTGACCTACTTCTGACTTTAATTTTGCTAACTGAGGAAATAAATTGATCCCACAAGCACATCACATCACTACTAAGACACAGGAGAAAGCTTAAAGCTCAGGTGAGTTATGATATCATGATGGGGTTCACCTGTCTCTCCACCTCCTCAGTGATCTTCTTGATCCTGGCCTTACAGTCCATGGTCAACAGGTCCAGCTGCTTATCTATAAACTCCAACCGGTCCTGACGGTCCTCTTTGGTCTCAAGACAGTAGACCCTGAAACACACACACAAGAACTAACTGACAACCCGCTGTCCACACAGTGTGCAACAGTGTGAATGTGTCTTCACACAGTTAACCCTCGACTCACCTCTGCTCTTGTGCAGCAACGTGAACAGAGTCCATGATGTGACGCAGAGCCTCAGAGATCTGCTTGGCCCTCACTGTGTGCTGCTCAAACTTGGTCTTCACCGCAGACTGAGAGATACACTCCTACACACACACACACACACAGGAAAAGTTATGTGTGTGTCCAGTGCAGACAGGAAGCCTCCTTCCGACAGATACTGATGTGATGTGGCTCATGCAGTCAGCTGTAAACTTTTTTTTAAAGTCACGGTGATCAATAAACTGGATAAACATCCACCATTGATGAATGTATCTGATTATTTAAATCTGGTTCCAACTGTTCGTGGATCAGGATCTCACCTCGAATCTCCGCTCAAAGTTCTGGAACTCAAACATTCTGGCCTGAAATCCCTCAGCCAGGGCTCCACCTGAAACAGGACCACACCATGTAACCCTGTACTAACCCACTCAACACACAAATATAATCTTTAGAACATAACTGAGAAATTAATGTAAAAAATATTAGAATAAAAAAAAATATTAGATTTAAATCAGCAAGTCTCTACTCACAGAGTGTTTCTGTTTTATGTATCAAATGAAAGCATCAGCACATTTCAGTTGGTACCTCAGTAATGGTATTTAATTAAATATACTGTATCAACCAGTCGTACAGCTGTTTAGTTCTAGAATTGATAAAAGTAAATCTCTGATCACAGCGACACAAAATAAAACTGGATTTCCTCAAATCCATCAACCAGTTTCATGCCTGAACCTTCTGTGATGGATGAAGACACTTAAATACAGAGTCAGCCTGGGTGATAACTCAGTATCTTTATCAGCGGAGGCTTATTAGAAGGAAATGATCATGGTCTTTTCCTTGTTTCTGCCTAAATTAATGATTTTGTTGTTCTGAAAATTAAAAACAGAATGCTCAAACGTTTAAAATTTGATGTTTGGTCTGATACACAACAGTGGAACAGTTAAGTGCATTGAAAATCTATTTGATTACTTTGTATGAAGGTATATTCATAAAACAAACAGAACCTCCTGTGGTTCCACTTTCCAAAACCACCCCAGGAAAACACAATGTTCAAATTCCATGGCTTTTCCAGGTTTGACCACCATGCTCACCTGCTTCAGGCATCCCTTGAGCCTTCTGTACTCGAGCCTGGAGCACTTCCTTGGCAGAGACGAAGAAGATGCGGTCACTGGCCTGGTTCCGGTCTACCACAGCCAGCTCATCCACCAGGAAGTTGGTGCAGCGGTCCATGTGCTGCCTGCGAACCTGACACAACAACAGTACACTTTATAGAACACAAACTACAACAAGTAATGGAAGGGACACAGCTTTTGACAGTGATGTTGGCCCAGTGACACAGTGACATAATCACCTGACCACCAACCTAGGAGATGAAGGTCAGGGTGCAGAAAACTGGTTCTGCTGGTTCCCTTATCATTTAACACATTCACAGTGACAGGTGTGTAACATTAAGAAACTAGAACCACCTCCTCCACTAGTTTCAGGTTACATCCCTGTTTATCCAGAGTCATAGAAAATATGAACTATGAAATATGATTTGTGTGAAATTTTGTCATAATTACTGTGTGAAGTCTTGAGTAATGGCTAAATAGTGTTTTCTGAGGTAGGTGTGGTCGATATGCCCTATAAGTAATGTCACGATATTTTTAGGCTATATCACGATACACAAAATATATTGCGATTTTTTAAATCTCCTCTATAGAACTTGATAAATGCATGATTTAAGCAGAAATAAACTGGGAAACATTTGTTGATAGTCATACTGATATGATACCATAACACCTTTCACTAGTTAATAGTTTCATTGTGTGGACTTTACATGAATATGACACAGACATGAACATGGATGAACTGTAGCTTGCTGGGGAATAATGCCCTACAGTGCACACTTTCTCATAATTGTTTGTTTTAACCCTAAAGGCCCATGGGAGCGTATACGCTTCCAAATTTCACATTGTCTGTAGAGCGCCATTGCTCCGCGACCGTTTGCGCTAGAGACGTGTCGTTTTTCTCTCCTTAAACTAGACGATCGGTGCTTTCTACCAAGCCCCTGATGGTCCGTGCGTTTTCACTGACTTAGATCGAGAAACTTACATTGAAAGTTTCTGAATATTTGGAGTAGTTTTTCTGGCACATTGCTGCTTTCTGTCTGTGTGTTAAGGCATTCTTTGCCAGTGACATTTAGCGTCACGTGACTGAATCAGACATTCCTATAGGCACCAATTATTGAGGCCACAGCCAATCAGAGTGTCTGATTCAGAGGCTTGGCCTGCCTTCGCATAAGCATAATACCCAGACTGAACGTGAGCAGTGCTGTTTTACTCTGATATCAAAGTGAAAAGTTGTTTAGAGTTTATCGAAGTGACAGAAAACAGACAGAAGGATGTGACAGTCAGATATTAATGCAGCGGAGGATTTGGAGCTGATTTTTCAAGGAGCAGACAAATAATGCCCATAAATACTGCTCCAGAGAATGAGCTTATCTCATGAACAGATAAAGATAGAAACTTCAAATCACCTCTGGAACAACTCAAACAAATAAATACAATTTTCTCTGTTGAATTTTTCCTTCTTTATTATGGTTTAGTGTTTTTATCTATAAAATAAGGAAAAATTCCATGTTAGTTTTCTTTCGTTTTATGGGCTATTAACCTATTATACTGCACTGAAGTCTTTATTGAGTGACATTATTAGCTGAGGTTATGCTGATTCTAAATATGTGCAGCACTTGGTGAAACTGTTAAAAATGACAATTTTATCAGGAAAAACACAAAGGTATTAAAGAGCAAAAATATTGAAATACAAATGTTAAAGTTTTTAAAATTTATTTTGGGTAAATTCGTTGTTATATTAATCAAGTAATTAAAAATAATAGTTAGATTAATTGAAAAAATAATGGATAGATTAATCAATAAACAAATAATCTTTAGGTGCAGCCCTAATCAGTTTATCTAAATAATTCCTGATTGGATATTTGGAGAGGAGAACAAACAGCTTCAGATATCACATTCAGAGGAAGGATGTACAGACAGAAGAACATGATTTCTGCACACTGACTACCTGCTGCTGGTGCCAACTAGGGATGCCCCAATTGATCGGCCGCTGATCAATTTCGGCCAATTTCATTAAAAAATACGTGATTGGTGGATCAGAATAAATGCTTTAGTCAACGATCACCTTACAACAGATCACCTGTGGTTGAGGCTGAGAGAAGCCCTGTGTTGTGTAGTGTAGTCCCGTCCCACTTTGTTCATTGTGTTGGCGTGCGACAGGCCACCAGAAACAAACAACATGTCAGCCGTGTGGAACTTTTACAAAGTGTGTGAGACTGATATAACGTACACCATCTGTCATGCAGGGCTCCAGACGAACTTTTTCACTGGTTGCAGCCATGATTTGGTCGCCCCTTTTTTAAACATTGCCTATTTCTTCATGAAGGAGGCTCTGAGGCTTCCTCCTCTTTAATTATGTTTAATAAAAATGTAAAATTATGTCACTAGATTTCAGTAATGAGGTACTATAACATTCATGATTTTTGTAAAACTATACAGACCCAAAAACTGTTACTGAATCTTTCTGAAAGTTTCAGAGCAACAAAAACACACAGCGCTGCGGTAACCATAGTAACTCACTCACACACCTGCCTGCATGCACACGGCCTGAGAGGAGCATCATGGGAATAAATGACAAAAACTGATTTATTGGATATTTCTCACTTTGCCCTGACGGTCTGAGGAATTCTTTCTTTCTCGGTCTTGTCTATCCCTGCTGTCAGCACCTTACCACGCAGCAACAGAAACCGACCACAGAGCAAAATGATTTTACCCACTGTCTAATTGTGCTATTTGCGCTGTTAGAGACTGTGTATGCTATTCACATGCTATTAGGTTTACTTCACCGGGCAGTTTAACCCCTGGCTCTGTTACAGGCAAAGTTAAATCCAATGACCATTTTGTTCTCCCTTTGAAAAGAAGAGGGGAGGGGCTCAGTCCCAGCAGGCTTGGTGCTTAAATTTCAGGAGTTCAAGCTTAAACTGCGTTGACTTGGTAACAAGTTGTCTACAAGTGTCTACACTGAACTGGCCACTTCGTTACACTACACACAACATTGCCCTCATACCGTGATCACGGGTGCTGAGTTAGCTCCCTGTCACTGTCTGTTCCCGGCTGCACCTGCATTCTGATGATCATGCAAGGACCACGTGTCATTTTAACTCACACTCACAAATATAGTCGCATATGCGTTGCAGTTTGGAGCCCTGCAATGTCTGCCAAAAATCATCGGCATCGACCGTGGATCAGCCCGTCTCACTCACAGATGATCAGTGGCAAAAAACGTGATCAGGGCATCACACTCATTTTGCTTTTTATATTTGTTTCCTCACAATATACCAGACACTGTCTGTTTGCCAGATGTGTTACATTAATGCAGAGGACTGCAGTGTAACGCTCCACTCCTGACACACCAAGTCAGTACAGGATGTGATCAGAATCATTTATCAGACACAGCAGTCAGTTTCACTGCATTTGCTCTCTTGGTGTCAATTAACACTTAAAGAAGCTCCGTCATCTTTCAGGTCACTCCAACCTATAAAATTATTGATTCATGGATACACATGAATATCATGACAAGACAACAAACTGCTTCCTCTAGACATCCTACTACTACCTGCAGCATTAGGCTGTAGACACTATACAAAGTTTAAAACCTTCCACCATATTCTAACATTCTCAGTCTATTTTTGCTGACCTCCTCCATGTACTCAGGCTCTGAGGCGGAAGCGTCCCAGCGGTTGTTGAGGATGAAGATGTTCGGACTGGAGAGCCGCTCGTTGACCTTGTGAAAAAAGGACTTCTCCTGTGGACACACGTCATACACTGATGTCATGTAAAGATCTCATCATAAACAGTCCACATGTTTCTGTGTTTTTCATTGTCAACATGCTGACTCAGCTGTCACGTCTCACCGTCTGCATCAGTGTGGACTCAGAGTTCGCCACCAGAACAAACACATCAGCATCCAGGCAGAACTTGTCGATCCAGCTGTCCAGCTCTGTGGTGACATCGATACCTGGGCTGGAGGAAGAACAGGAGGTGAGTGAGTCAGCTGCAAAGATTGCCAAACATCATCATCATCATTTTAATCATGGCTACCACAACAAGCAGGGTCCCACCTCTGCCTTGTTAGAATGATACAGCCTCATTATGGTGGAAACCTTTACCAAGGTACAGCCAGTTACAGTTTTTACCCAGGATGATGATTGCACTGATTCCTATGACACAGGTGATCAGTACTGATTACTCTGGATGCGCACAAGTAGAGCAACAGCGTGAATCTCAGCCCACATTTTCTCGTGTTTGTAGCATTTTGCATAACAGACCAAATTTGTTAAGACTTGTGACATGTATATTTTATCACAAGATGAACCTCCAGGCCACCTAGGGCTGAACAATTTGGGAAAATAATCGAATTGCAATTTTTTTTTTTTACCAACATTACGATTAGGATTTAATATGCATTATTTTTTTAAGTTCCTTATCTTCTGTATTATTCAACAAACACAAGCAATAAATCATTGTATATTATGACTAACACAATATTAGATAGATTAACCATGAACTGTTCTTTCCTGTAGGACAGGCCTATTTGTCATGATGAAATTAGATGATGCATGAATTGATATGAATGACATATTTTTATTTAACAACTTTAATCATTACGACAGGAACACACTGCCTGTGCTGTGTGTGTGTTCACCCCTGCTGTGTCTCTGCTGTTGCAGCTCTACTGCTCTACATAGAGTTTACAGGTTACTGAATGTTGGAAAACTTCATTATGAATTAATTTCAGATTTATTTTTGACAGAAAACATCTCTGGCTCCACATGCAACTGCTAAAACGGTAAAAAAATATATATAATTTTTTTCACGTCTGTGTCATAGCCTGGACATTGAAGCTATAATGAAATAAGTCCGTTTTTTGTGATGTTGCTGGGCATGTGAAAAAGAGGTGAGACGCCAAACCTCCAGATTATGCCACACAGTCATGAGGCAGTGTGTCGCTCTAACTCATTAACGTGGGCGCCAAAATGAGAACCAATACATTCCACAGATGCAACGCACACGCCACACAGCCAGTGTTTTCCTGGTGTTAGTGTTTACTTGTGTCTGACCTGTCCACCAGCACCAGGTCATCCCTCAGCAGAGCACACTTGGCTTTCGGCCACATGACACAGACCAAGCTGCCGGCGTCCAGGTCCTCATCCTGGTGGAGAGCGTGGGCCAGCTGGTTCACCGTCTGTCAACAAAAACACATCAGCTGTTTACAGGACGACATGTTACACATTCGGACTGGAGGTGTGGAGGCGGAGACACCTGTCAGCGAGCTCTGCTCACCTTTATGCTCTTCTTCTCCTCTGAGCCTTCAGTGAGGAGGAAGGCCTCGTTGCCATCGGTGCCCTCCACCCTCAGGAAGCAGTTGGTGGTGTGTCCTATTCCAGACGGCAGCACCTTATCACAGAGCATGGCATTGATCACTGAGCTCTTCCCATTACTGGTCCTGTGAAACAAACCACAAACCTGTCAGCCTTAGCCCACACAACCTGCACGCTCTGCACAGGTTTCCACTTCAGGTCCAGCTCAACAGAAAACAAGGAACAAAGATGAAGAAGAACTAGACTGGGAAAGAACCAGATGTACATACCTCCCAAAGAAGACCACCTTCATGTGCCTGCGGGCGAGCACTTCTCCAATCCCTGCCACCTTTGTGAGGTAACCACGGACATCCTGGACCTGCTCCTCTGTGGTGACCGGGTCCAGCTCCTCATTTTTGTGAGTATCTGATCAGAGAGAAGTTTCCACAGACAGCCTCTTAATTCACCTGGCAGCATGAAGACTGCATCATGTTTGGCACGTGTATGTCCTGATCATTATTCTCATTCCATGACAGGTGTCCACACATAAGAAACAAGCTAACGTCAGATCCATAAAACTCTGTAGATTCATAACTAAAACTATGTGCCGCACAAAACCAGACATATTCATGATACAGATTCTTTTCAGCAGATGTATAAAGCTGTGCGTTCACATGGTTCAGCATTAGAAAAATCACTCACATCTGCATGAGCATCATTTCCACTCCTTCCATAAATAGATGAAAACTCCCTTTATCAGTTTGTATAAGAACACTGTCTCCACCACAAGTGATCAGACACAGAGAAGAAAGATGAGACAGAAGAACATTTTTACTGATTGTGAATTGTGAAACTGAGGTAAAAACCTGCATCAGTTTGCTTTAGTACAACTACACTAATCTAAAGTCCTGTTTTACTCTGATCTTCATTTATTGGGACTAGAGAGTCTTAATGAGGCTCAGGACAGTCTCTAACACTGTGGTTAGTCAATATCAAAATTGTATCCAACAGTTTACAAAATGACTCACAATAAATAATAAGGACTGTTGAAGAAAATTCACTCAAGTCCTTAGTTTCAAGTTTGCTGTAGTGATGCAAGTTTATTGGTATCCCAGGATACGGTGAGCCAACTGACACAGAGCGGGTCTGAGGCAGTAGACTGACACACAGTGTAGGGCAGGGGGACACTTATACAGTTGAAGACAATGGGATGGACAACTGTATTTGCATAGACCTGGGGTTACAGACATTTGGTCAGACGGGAAAGGAAGTTAGAAACAAAAAGTAATGTTCTCTAGAGGTCTTGCAGTGTAACACCTTGGTTCAAGTGATCAGGAGGGTAGGAGGGGCTCTTAGGCTGGATCAGCATATCCATAGGTAGGGCAGGAAGGCCCCTAGACTGAAGATGTTGTTATGACGATGAAGCGTTGGTTATGTAAGAGGGAAGAAGGGGTGTTATACAGGGACAGACGGTGGTTGATAAAGTAAGTAGTATCTCCTTGATCAAAGGATCAAGTGGCCAACTCAGTGGGGTTATAGAGTTGTTCCTAGGTCTCAGCAAGTCTACACTGAAGACTGTGTATATTCTTCCTCAGGACATTAAACGCAATTATTTCTGTTTATGTAAAGTTCTAAAACTTACGATGATAATGAATGAAGCTCCGTGAAGTTGGTTATTTTGTTTCAAGTTAAACTTCGTGTCTCATCTTATTTTGTATTTCCACTTTGCTGTAACTTGGATCTCTTTGAAAATTGTATGTTCACATGGTGAAAGGAATGTGTGAGGTGACACAGACTGTGTTTATAAAGACCAGTTTATGAGCAGGAAATGGCATCCTCATGGTTTTTGTGTGTACACATCAGTTATGACTCTGGCCCCTGGTGTTTATGTGGTACAACATGTTGAAGTGCCTTCAGAGGAGAATGGGTACCTTCCAGAAAGGAAGCGCTCTCCTTGATGTAGGCCCCCAACTGTTCAAAGATCCCATTGATCTTCTTCTTTGCTGTGACAAAGTGTTTGAGCGGCGATGCGTTCACTTCTGCCATCAGTCTCTTGTCCTTCTTGCTATGGACTGCGTTGGTGTTGGGCCGTGAGAAAACCAGAGACATGGCACTAGACACAGAGTGAGACATCAAAAACAGCCTGAGAAGAAGGTCTGGAAAATGTTTCGTTGAAATCCAAAAACATTTACATATGTGGTATTTATGTTTTAAATATAATCTGTTACATTCAGGCTCTTTGACAAACAAGTTCCCACAGTACGTGTGGTGTGGAGTTTGAATGTTTCTGCTGTCACTGACTCTGTGACTGTTGTGTGTGTGTCATTGTTTTAGTTTGAAAACACTGTTTTAAAATTAAAACACAGTTGTATGGACATAACCAAAGTTTTTCTCTGTTGATGTGGAAGCAGCGCTCAAGGACAGGGATACGAAGTGAAGACTGCCAGAGTTCTCTAGTCCAGATGAGGCAGCTACTTACTTGTGAGCAAACATGTTCACTGGTGATATTTACTGCTGACTGAAATTTAATTAATAAAATCATCTTACTGCAGATTATAAAAATGTAGAGGTGGCTCATTAACATAGTCTCTAACATGAAGAAGGTCATGGACTACAAATATGTAAATACAGAGATACACAGGTTAAAGAGGATGGCCACTGGGATTTGAGGAAATAACATGATTTGGAAAATAATTTTATAACTTTACAGGCTGTTTGTATGGTAAATAACTACAACATGACAATCTGTTCTCATTCACTCCCTGAAACAGTCTCAACAACATCAGCTCTCATCTGCACTTTCCAGTGGTACATGAAATCTGAGGGAGGAGCCTGTTCATTGTTGGTAATATTGAAAAGATCTTTATTTTCTATAATTCAGACGGTCAGTTGTTGGTCAGTAACTCATATCAAAAAGATCTTTACCTTCTGTATTTCAGATGCTTGTCTAGGTTTGAAATGTAAATATCAGGTATTTGAGATTGTTGTCCTTCTCCTCGGTATCTGACATGACCTGACTCCTACATGTTGGTCAGTAACTGCACAAAACACCAGGACCGCCTCCCACTATGTTCCAACACAGACAACAAACTGCGGCCTCGTGACTTGACAAAGCACAAAGCTGGAGCTGCAGGTGAATCAGTTGTTACCTGTAGGCCTGTGTGTGAAGGCCGGTACCCAGCTGTGACCTTTCACACAGTCTGAAGGTAACGCGGGTAAATGTCACGATGTCCTCTGTCACCGGATAATGAAACTACATGAACCATCAGCACAACCCGACTCAGGAAGATCCAGCTGAATAAAGTTAAATAGCAGCCTCTGCTAGCAGGTCGTTCAGCTGTCTAACGTTTGGCCTATTGCGTCACATATCGTCGTAAACTCTGTTGAATCAGTCACAGGTCTGACTGCCGGTCTTTGTGTTGTCAATCAGTTTGCTGTAACTTCCTCAGGCCTGATAACATGTTAGCGCGTTAACTGGGGACACATGCTAATCATCAAGCTACATAGCCTGTCAAGTTAACTGCATTCACTTAGCTTCTACACTAGCTAACCGAATAACAGACTGTTTCATGTTCCAGTTTTGGGACTTACCGTAGATGGGGGCGGTCTTCACAAATACTCCTCTTGCATCCTGGCACCGGTGCTGTTAAAACCTCTACAAGCTAACCAACTGCTAACGTTGTCCCGGAGTGTATGTCGGTAAGAGCGTTAGCTGTGCTAGCAGAGGGGGCGGCACCGAGCGCTTCACCGAGCTCAGGCTTAATGACGAGCTGTTTTCTCCCTGTGGTCAACAGCAGCACGGTCAGTGACTCATACAGACACCTCAACAAACCGGAGGTTTCTCTCTTTATCAGACACCATGTCGTCTACGAAGCACAACGAAGATAGTATCAGCAGCGGCCTGCAGGTACATACAGCCATTACATCACGGTACAGACCCACCCACTACTTCTTCTTCTATTGCTACCAAAGAGCCTCTATATTGTCTTCTTCTTTTGCCTGGATTGGTGGTTGGCAACCAGCTTTCAGGTGCATTACCGCCACCTACCGGACTGGAGTGTGGAGCATTAGAATGGCAGGAAAATAATAATTAAAAAAAGAAAAGGAAAAAGGACTACATTCTGTTTATCAACCCTGTGTTTTGAGATACATGATTAGATGAGTAAACATTATCCCTGATGTTTCTCTGAGTAGGTTCCTAACCTTGAATAATGCTGCTCTTAGAGCCTTTCTTTCTTCCTCATATCCCCTACATTGTAACAGCACATGCTTAACTGATGTTGAATCTCCACAATGTGCACATCTACCAGTTGGATGTTTACATATTTTGTGTAGTGTCTGATGTATTCCAGTATGTCCTATCCTGAGACGAGTAACGACTGCCTCTTCCTTTCAGTTCCTGCACACCCTCCTTCCCAAACCCACATGATTCTGGATGCTATAAAAATGTCTTCCTGTGTCATTCATGTCCCAATATTCTTGTCATATTTTTTGCATTTGACTCTTTATGATTGTTTTACCTTCTGCTTTACTTAACTGGATTTTAATGTTTACTGTTTGCAAATAAAGTGATTGTTTTGCCAGTATGTTAGCATCCCCGTTTCCTTCTACTCCTACATGGGCAGGAACCCAAACAAAACAGACACTCAAGCCCTTATTGTACATCCTGCGTATTACATGATGAATTTCAAATAAAATATCTTGTCTACATGATTTCACAGATTTAATGCTTGTGAGTGCTGCCAAACTATCAGATGCAATTAATGTATTTGTTTTGTTGTTCTCCTCTAACCATTTGAATGCTATCAGATTAGCATCAAGTTCAACTGCATATACTGATAAACGATCTGTGGGTCTTTCCTTTATTGCAACCCTGAACTGTGGGATGAAAGTTGCAACTCCTGTGTGTCCAGTCTCAGGATCTTTTGACCCATCTGTGAATACCAATAATTTATCCCCATAGTGCTGTTCAATGTAATTTTGTGCTATACTCCCAGCATATGCCTGTTTGGATTTCCTCTTTAATTGCTGCTGCAAGTTTAAATGACTAATGATATATGAAATAACCATGTAGGAAAGGCTGAAGAAGGGACTGTTGGACTGCACTGTATGTTAGTTAAACCTACATTTTCGACTTTACTACATTTTCGAAAAATGAGTCCAATATTTATTTCGGTGACTATGGAGTGAAAGAATCTGTCACAATCTGTGAATTTGTTCACTTCGTCCATTGAAATGTACTTTTAAGAAGGAAGCAGAGTCCGATATCAGAACATTATCTACCTCATGTAATAGTAAAGCTGTGAAAACCCTCCGAATTTTAAAATATTAATATCATTTGTAGTATACTTTAAAAAAAATCTGTCTTTGATTGTGTTATAAACTCTGTTTATAACCCCTGGCGCTGTGCATTTTTGTTGTCTGTCTTTGTTAATTATGTTGGGCTACTTCTTTTGTGCCTTACTTTGAATGTAATGTAATTATTAATAATAAATAAATATATAAATAAAATAAAAAATACACTCAGACCTGCTTCCAGTCTCCTAAAGGGGCGGGGAGGTGGAGAAACTCATGTGACACAGATAGGAAATAAACGGTAATGAAGCGTCTCAGTTTCTGCTGCTGCTGCTGCTTCTTTTTCCTTCTTCTTCTTCTTCTTCTTCTTGGCGGTTGGCAAACCAGCTTATAGGTGCATTACCGCCACCAACTGGAATGGAGTGTGGATCAGGAAGTCTAGTTAAACTAAACTAAACTCATATCCGCTTAATCATACTGGAATAAGATCTGAAAGCATTCCTTTGAGTTCTTTTGCAGAACATCAATTAGATCAAATTTTATTATTATATTTCTCAAATTTTGAATCATGTGCATTCTGTCTGTTTGATATTGTTCACAATGAAACAAAACACACTCCACTGTTTGCTCTTGTCCACAGTATTCACATTTGCCTGTATTGCGTTTGCTGATTTTGTAAAGTGTGGTGTTCAGTCCAGTGTCTGGTTCCTGATTATTGTTTCATCACTTCTGTCCCTTCTTGCAAACCCAACATCTCCCACTCTCCTCTAGATTTTGTAACATAATCCTTTTCTTTCTTCCTCCCATTGCTTTTACCATTTTTTTTTTACCTTTTAACTTCTTAATGGATGAGATTATGTCGTTTTGCCTCCTTTGCCACCATTTAATTCGCTGTAATGCCCATGAGAGCTGGTATCCATAAAATGTCACTGTAAGCTCCATCATGTGAATTCTGTAGTGTTTGTTTTGCTTCTAACAAGATATCTGTTCTGTTTGAACTGTAAGATAGGAAGTGGTGAACTTGAATCTGAGCGAATGATTGTTCTCAATGGTCTGCTTCTGTGTCTTCTTCTTCTTGTTTGATTGGCGGTTGGCAACCAGCTTGCACGTGCATTATTGCCACCTACCACACTGGAGTGTGGAAAAAACAACTGAATTCTCTGTAATAATCCTGTTTCCTTGAGATACATCACTATGTGACGGTGTATTCCCCATAAAGCATCTCCAAGGAGATTCCTAAAGCCTCCTTCAATGCTGATGTCACTTCCTTCCTGTCTTCATCCCATCAGCACATGCTGAGCAGATTCAGGACAACCACAGTGTGACTGTCCACCATGTTGTGTAGTGTCTGACTGAGTCACATATGTCAAATCCTGAGACAGAGTGGACTTCCTGTGTCCTTTATGTCCCACTATTCTTGACATACTTTTACCTTCGGCTTTAGTCTGCAGAATTTCCATGTTTACTTGTGATCTGACTGTTTATATATCGACATCTTCCTTTCCATGTGCAGGAACCCTTTACTGTGCAGACTGTATATTAAACTGAACTTCAAACAGAAGCTCGTCTAAATTATTTCACAGGTATGAGTGCTGACAAATATCAGACGTGATGGTGCATTATTAGTGTTATCTTCTAACCATTCCAAAGCAGCATCATAACAGCTATAAGCTGCCCTGCAGGTGCTGACAGACTTGTATGTCTCTGACTGCAGCCCCAGTTTGTCGTGCACATCTTCGTAAAGTTCCTGCTCCACATCCACTTTATTAATGTCTCTCTGCTGAGTGAGCTCCATGTCAGCAACAGCCAGATTTTGTCTGTCTCACACCAACATCAGTTTCTCTTCCCACCATCTCTGGTCAAGTTGTAAAGAGGCTTTTCAGTCAGTATCATGATCAAGTCAAAACTAAACAAATCCCCACAATGGGTCATGTCCTGGTGACACTGTAATGAATGTATGCTGGTTTGTCAGGATCCTGGAGGTTAGTATAGCCTAACTTTGGTTCATGTCTGACCACCCTCCACCACAGTAAAACTCAGAGACACAGTGAAATCTAAAGATTTATTTATTTTGTATTACTTTATGTTCAGATAATTAGAAAACGACAACTCCTTTTCTTTTCACTGTACTCTAGTCTATTAAGTGATAATACAAACAGCTAAAGCAAAACGTGTCTACGTTACAGCTGATGAAACCTGAGTGGTGGCGGTTCTCTGAGCCGAGCCTCCTGCAGGGAACAGACAGTACTGACAGATCATCAAGTGAACCTGTGTCCTCCACCTGCTCCGCCTCTCTGTGGTCAGTCTGGGATGCTTCACCTGGTGCTAGGTGGTGTACACACATCACAACAGCAGACATGTCCCAACATAATGATGTAACATGTAAATGAGTGAAGGTCCCTGAGTCACTGAAAACAAGGAGGCCTGCTATTGGTCACACTCCTGCTGTCTGCCCCACCCACCCTGTGTTTGTAGTCATGTGATCTGATTATTCAGTTTATAATGAACCAAATGACCCACCATCACAGCTACACTATCAGACTGTGGGGCAGCGAGGGGCCCAAAAGTCTGATAGTGTAGCTGTGATACTACAACAGAGGGGAGGTCCCAGCTGATGTTCCCTGAGCCAGGTGTGTCCAGACGCTGCAGCAGCTGATCACTGATGATCAGACAGGAGTGGAGGCTGAGTTAGTTCTTCTCTATTCACTGTTCTGTAAACTGATGTGCTCACACTGCTTCTCTTGTCTGACTGAAGTAAACATGTTACAATGATATGTAAAGAAGCAGAGGAGAAGTTCTTCATAAAAACACATCATAAGAACAGGACCGTGATTAGAGCAGTGAGGAGGACAGTACCTGAACACACCTGTACATTAACACCACACACATTCCAGACTGGAGAGGCAGAGGCGCAGCACCACAACACAACATCACACGTGGTTCTTGTTGAGCTAGACTTGGTTATGCTGTGAGCTAACCTCAGTAAAAACTATAGAGCTACAAAGTACATGTGCTTGTCCTGACAAAAATAAACTATACACAGTCATCTTCTCTGCAGTTAGACAGACAGTCTCCTGTCTCTTCTCTGAGGTAGTAAATAAGTAGAAATATCATTAAAGGCAAGTACAGAGGACTATGTTTGACTCTGGAACACAAAACCAGGACCTGGAGTGTGAACCTGGTCCTTCAGAGCTCAATTTCGAACACAGCCCAATCTTCAGTGGTACAAACTGCCTAACTGGTTAAAACTATTTCTAATGATTTTTGCAGAAAGATATATGACAAGGTAGAGGTAGAAAGTTTTACTGAATTATCATGTCAATGTCTGCCACTAGATAAAGAGTTTAGATTCACAAAATCTACCTTTATAGTTTAAATCTAATGGCACAAGTAAGAGCCAAAATAACTAAAAGCAAATAGAAATCACAGAAACCCACATTTCTGCATGTGTGAGGTACAGATCAGATTCATCCTTTTTAAAAATGTCATAAGTGCTTAAACCCAGTCCAGAGATCAGATGCTCTTAGAGAGGCACGACAGTAGCATTTTAAGACATTGGTGCAACACTGAGGCAACACTTTGTGGAATTAAGGCGGGAGAGAGAGTGTCACATGACCAGCTCTCTCTAAACATCTGACATCACTCACAGTGACCACCTTCAGGAGTGGAGCGTCCATCAGTGAAGGCTGCTGGTGTCATTCTTGTCATGCTGCACTGAGACTGTTAAAGGACCAGCTGCTCCTCTCCTGAGCTGGGACATGAGGGGGGGTCCACTCTCAGTCCTACTCGGTCCCACCCCCATCAGAAGCTCCTGTGGTCAACACCAGCAGTAAAAGGACACAGATACAAGTGCTCTGGAAGGCCTTCACTGAATTCATGCTGCATTCAAAGTAGGTCGGTCAGTTACACCTGCTGCTCATATTTTAATGATGTCCCAAGAGCCCTGGGTCAGTTCATGTG
The DNA here is from genome assembly GCF_021018895.1 of Seriola aureovittata. Taxonomy (NCBI): domain Eukaryota; kingdom Metazoa; phylum Chordata; class Actinopteri; order Carangiformes; family Carangidae; genus Seriola; species Seriola aureovittata. Next base: position 1,348,130 of record NC_079372.1, on the reverse strand, counting down.
ACCAGGGCTGCAACTGTGGGACATATGGAATAGGACATGACTGGATATATATATATATATATATATATATATATATATATATATATGTGTGTGTGTGTGTGTGTGTGTATGTATGTATGTATGAAATGTATGAATGTATAGATAAACATTTGCAAAGTGCTTGTATGTTCCTCACTATGACACAAGGTGTGAGCAGACAGGTGGACAGGTGAGCTGGAAAACAATGATGGCAGTGACAGTTAGCACTTCAGGTTTTGGCTGCAGGTGATCTAACATTTTTGTTTTACACTTGTAGAACATTTACATTTGTTTTCATCTGGTCAGATAGACATGCGCATCTGCAGTGTGCACGTTGGCTCCTCTGCGACCTAGTTACCCATAACACCTTTCTCTGCATAGATCTGTGGGGAAATTTACAGTATGTTCAGAGAAGCATGATGCTGAGTCTCTGATTTCAGGAACATGGACAGTTAGTCACTGAACAGATGACCTACGACCAGGTGACAACACACCTGAGTGAGTGTGAGACAGGGACATCACAGCTCGTGTCTATCATGTGTGGGAGGGGAACTTGTGTGTGTGTGTGTGTGTGTGTGTCTGTGTGTGTGTCTGTGTGTGTGTGTGTGTGTGTGTGTCTCAACTAAATTGTATGAATATGAATAATACCTCATAGATTTCATTCAGTGTGTGGAGTTCAGGGACACGTGGTGTCAGCAGCATCTCTGTCTGAACTCCAGCTTCCTGCCTCTGTGACTGACTTTGACCTGTAATGAGCTACGATGCTGAGAGGGAAACTTAAGTGCTTTCTAATCTACTGATGCTACAGAATATAGCAAAAAGACAAAAGGTACCTATATTACATGTACAGGTTAACAGTGTAACTGGTGCTGACTGCACCTTCACACATTTACAGGTCTGATTCTGTACATGTTGTTTGATGTGTCCAGCTGCTGCACTGGGACACATCATGACTGGGGGGCTCTTCACTGCATGTGTCATCACGCTGACACTCAATGACAGTGACTGAGCAGCCCCTCCCCTCTGTGTGAGGCTGTTTATGCTCCAGTCAGTCAGCTTTGGTAAGGAGGGTCACCTTTTCTTCAAGGGGGGAAATAACAGTGTTTCTATGACGAGCTAAACCTGAATGACTCAGCACCTGAGACGTGTGACGTGTGTGAAGTGCGTCCACTGTTGGAAACAGGTCTGACAAGAACAGGTAAGTGTTTTGGTTGTAGTGAGACCCTCTACATTTCCTCAAATGTTCAACCTTCCTTTTAAAGTAATGAGGTAATACTGATGAGGTGATCTGTTGTGTTTAACAAAAAACTCCTAAGATTAGCATAAAAAACACAGACAGGCTAAAGTTACACATCTGGTTTACAATACAGATGTTTTGCCCTTTTCATGAAACATGAGTGTTTGTGGGACAGAGCTGCTCACTGCTGAAAAGCCTGGTAGTAGTGAGGTAGGGAGCTGGAAGTGCTCATAGCAGGACTGCTGTAGGCCTGAGGTAGTTGGCTGTGGTTGTGGGCTCCAGGGCCCTGGGGTACGTGAACCTGGGGAGGCTGGAAGAAGGTGAAAGGCCCCGGGGCCTGGGAGGACAGCCCAGTGTTGGAAGATGGAGAGGAAGTGGTGGTGGTGGTGGGTGGATAGCTCATCACTAACCCTCCCATCCCCATGTGGGGGCTGTAGGGTGGCAGGCTGAAAGGCAGGAACCCCAGCAGAGGTCCCAGGTCCATGTTGGTGGAGCAGGACAGCTCGGCTGAGGACACAGCAGGACTCCGGCACAGCAGGTGGGACTCGCCGCCAGAGCCCACGCCTTCACCCAGCACCTCCCTCTGGGGGGAGGCAGAAGTAGAGGTAGAGGAATTGACTGCACTCAGGTGAGGTGGGGGGGCACTCTGCAGGTCCAGCAGGAAGCTGTCCACGTCGGAGCGAGGATATGAGGTAGATCCGTGCTGGTACCTTGTCATGTTGCTGTAGGACTGCTGCTGTGCCGCTCCTGGAGGCTGCAGGTGATGGTGGTGAGAAGATTGGGGGGGCATGTGGCGACCCACACCCATGCCTGAGGACAAGGAGCCCTGCATGAGGCCATGAGGGTGGCCCATCCCAGGGACAGGACTGGCCATGGGGTAGGAGTTGTACATGTCCCTGGAGAATGTCTCCAAGGGCTCCTTGGAGACGGGGACCAGGTCAGAGGTCACAGGGCTGGGCTCCTCCTTCACGGTGCACTGCGTGGCGGGGGTCGGCGTAGCGACAGGGGTACTGGGAGCACAAGGTGGCATCAACCCTGACTCCTGGGCGTGGCTCTTCTTCAAGTGGCGGGTCAGGTGATCTCTGCGGCCAAAGCGTTGAGCACAGCGCGGGCATAGGAAGTCACGGCGCCCAGTGTGCACCACAGCATGACGCCGCACATCCTTACGGGTGTAGAAGCGGCGGTCACACCGCTCACACGAGTACTTCCTCTCTCTCACTGGCACTGTGGCGTTCGTGTTGCCCTCTAATGGAGCTGGCCGGTCTATATGGCTGCCCAGGTGCTCCAGCAGTGACGACGCCCCCTCTGGGCAGGGCAGGCCTGCTGCGGCGCTGTGGGCTGCCACCAGGTGGCGTCTGTAACCCAGCTGGGTGTTATACTGCTTCCCACACTGGTGGCAGTGGAAGAGCTGCCTGCTGGCTGCGTGGCTCTCCTGCTGGGGGGTCTTCAGAGGGTCCTGCTGGTGGAACATGGTCTGGCAGAAGGGACAGTGCTGGCTCTGCTGCTGCACAGGGACTCTGGCTGAGAGCCTGAGAGCACACAGACAAGACTCATGAGTGTTGTCAGAGAGCTCACCATCAGCCTGCAGACCTCTGCTCCTTAACTCAAAGGACTAAAATCAGTGCTAAGTGCTGCTTGTTGACTGCTGGATGGTTTCTGATGGCGATGACTCGTGGTCTGTCCTGCCTCACTGGGGCAAGCCTGTTTCCAGCACTTGGTTTCTGTGACAGCAGGTGCCATAGCAACCCCACAAGGGGAGCAGTGATGAGGAGCTCCGGAGACTCTGAGTGGACCTGTGTGTTTCTGAGGAGAGGTCTTGTGTGGATTCAGTCAGCTTCAGTATTCACAGACCCTGAAAGCCTCAGTCACAGCAGCTGAATCACAGCAGCAGCTCAGCATCTCCGCAGACCTGCAGACCAGAACACACCGTCACTCTGCGCACTGCGCAACAACAACAACAACCACCATATCATAACTGGAAAAACTACAGACACAGCGCTTTTGTTTTTTTATTTTATGTTTTCTCTTCACTATCAACAAGCTGCTGCCAGGGTCGATGTCTTACTGCACACTAGCTTTTCTAAAACATTACATAAACATGCTTTGTGAAATTATTATTACGATGAGAAAATATCTATCCATCTATCCATCTGTCTAGCTGGTTAGCTAAGTTTTTTAAATTAATCTTTTTATTTGTTTTTCTCTTAGATTTAAAGTTCAAGAAAGTCCACTGTTAAAAAGACAGTTTTTTTTTTAAGTTCAATAAAACTTTTCTCCATTTAATTCCATTCATAATTGTGCTTTGGCCTGTTGAATTGAATTGACAGAGAGATAGACAGAGATATGGGGGGGGGGGGGGGGGGGGGGGGGCATCACTGTTCTCTGTTCCTGAGATTGACAGAACAGAAGGTTTTAAACCTTCAGGGGTGTCAAACCTGGACCCTGTGGTCTCAATGTTGGTAGCTCCGCCTCCCTCCAAAATAAAGAGATTTACTTTTTAATGCTGTCAACCTAATGGTGTATTAACATATAAGATCTGAATTTACATTCAGAAATGTATTTACATTTAAATCAAACTATGTACAAAAGAACTAAAACTTTAAGAAATGATCCTGTGTTATAATAACTTACAAGTTAACATCAAGTTTAATGTCACTATGGTTACATAGATTCACCTGTCCTGAAATTCAACTTATACATCGACTTATCCACCATTTTATATTTACTCCTGCAGCAACCTGACTCCTAGCAACCTGACTGCTAGCCTACAGAGGACAGGAGCCAGAGTTAGCTTGCTAGTTAACGCTAGCTAACATGGTTAAATAACATCACTTGACAATTTTCTGGTGGCATCAGGTACCACTGATATTCTCACATGACGTGAGCCTTCAGATAGCCCCAGCCCTTTTAGCCAATCAAATGCTAGCATGCCTAAATTAACTGTCTTGGAGACGTAGCCTCTTGGAGGGCACATTGTAATGATCTAATGTGACTTCAATCCAAACAGTGCGAACAAATTCACTCAAATATTTGTAGGGACATTTCTGTCCTCCCAACATATTGGTAGGGACATGTCCCTACCGTCCATATGCAAACCTACATCTTTGCTGTGAACCCCTCACTATAATCTATGATGTTTAAAACAGTAACCTCAGATCAGAATCTGTTGTATGTGTCAGATATTTTGTGTTTTATTTCATATGGCGTATGTTGGCGTCATGGTATAAACAGGATCCACATGGATGATTGTATCAGATTACAATAATGGAACATACAGCTGTTATCCCTTACATGCCTGTTACATATATGATTCATATTTCATATCTTCTTCATTGAACAGGGACACTGCACATGAGCTGTTTATCTGCAGTTTCTTGTTCTTCTGTCGCTCTGATAATTATCATTAACACTGAAAACTGTTTTCACACAATAGAAACTGAACATTTTACTTTTATTTAATGTCTCTTAATGTAAAAACCAAAATCAGATTTGATGCATATGATTGAAGCCTGATGCTCCTGGAGATATATATATATATATATATATATAAATAAATATATATCCAGGAGCATCAGGAGCATTTATACACACATAAATATAACATTTATGGATTTAACTGGATTTAATGTTGGAGAATGTTAATGTTTAAAACCAGTTCAAATCAATAATGATGCTTTAAATAAATAAATCAATACCCCAGCAGCATTAGGCCTGACGAGGCTAACTCCCAGATCATGGACTTTATAACGACTGTACATGACTTTTACAACACATACATGTTGTCTTCTAAATGTCTAATGAACATATTAACCATTTTATTAATTAAACATGGAGGTGAAGTTTTCTTACAAATCAGGCTATATATATTTATAGATGCATGAATACAGATTCAGGGGTTTCATTTCTAAATGCTGGTGCTGGTCTGTGGTTGATGTATGAAACACTGTTTACTTGACCCTGTACGATGGCATATTAGAGCTGTTATAGGTAAAAAGAAATATGGAGCTGGGGGAGGTGGGGTGATATTCTGAGAAAAAAACTCAGAAATTCTTTAGGTTTAACTCTGTGTTTTCAGTCCTACGACTGCAGTTCACTTGTTACTGGGGTAAATCACCATGGTAACTGATGCTGAACTCCTAACCTGCTCTGGATCAGATCAAAACCTGTCAACAGCCAAACTACTGACCAATCAGATACCTGGAAACATTAAGTCATCAATTCTACGGGATCCTGACAGGGACAAAAGACTGAACAATTAAGTGATAAATAATAATGAGCAGTAGATATTTATATAAATCATTGGAATTATTTTCCTGTTTGCGTCTTTCCATGTTTCAACTTTGGTTTTAAAACAGAGCCTCTAACAAACAGTAGAGTTTATCACTAAAGAACTACATAATAACTATTCTAGCTTCATTTGACCTGAACATAGATTCTTGAACCGACAGGATTCCTGAATGATGAAGCTTTTACTCTCTTCATCATCACTGCAGCTCAGAATAACATTAAAAATAAAACTAAACCAACAATGATTCACAGATTGTTAATTATTTCCATCATTATAAATGAACATTTCAGTCAGACTGACTCATCAGACATCAGCTACTTCTCTCCTCTTTTCTTTCTCTCCTCTCTTCAGCAGAAACAGTCTGACATTAACTTTAACTTTTATCTGCTTCACATGTTCATAACAGTTTGTTCATCATCAGACTGAAGAGCGAAAATACTCAGTAAGAATTTAACGATAATTCATGTTCTTATTTACAATATATCCTCAGTCTGACCTTAATAATTATAACTTATTTCTAGTGTTTTTTTTATTCTAGTCACGTGATCATATTGTTTACATTTGATCTTGTTGAATGTGACTTTTTGATGTCCCTATAACAGAATTTATTTAATTAACTTATACTACTATTACTCTGACGATGTTGCTCATAATTAACAACTCCACCTCTTTCACATGAACACACTTCGTCCAGCTCATTAGAACCAGTAGTTATAGTACGAGGAGAGGATCAAAGAGTGGGAAACACATGGACACTCTCATTCTGGGCTATAATCAATACTGCACCATAAGCTAAGAGTAGACCACATGTAAGATTCTAGTTTACATGTTGTTTGTGAAACAGCAGAGTTCTCAGACTGAGTGATAACATCTACAAACTACATGCTCATTTAGAGAAACAATAAAATATCAGCAGAACAGGGCAGAGCACGTCAGGAATCTACGGTCTGTGAGTGACCAAAACAAACTTTCTCCTCAGAATATTACCCCCCCCCCCTCCAGCAACATATTTTTGGCTCTAACACACTGTTGACACTTTTAACACACAATTGACACAATTAATATAGGACAAAGTGATTTTGCCAGATTCACCAAACCATCAACTCTCCACATGGTTCACTGCTGCTGGAGTGTAAAAATAACATTAACCTTTGTGATTACGGAACGTACGAGAACATCAACCCCCTGAGAGAATGTATTATTGTTATTTACTTCCTTTCATGTTAGTCAGCCATATTTACTAAAACACGTCTCTCTATAATGAATTTGTTAATCCACATGTGTTGCTCTGGTTAGTATTCAATAGTTCATGGTTATGAAGTAACATGTCAGCCAATCATTGCTGTGCTTTAATACAATGGAGCTGTGTGGCTCACAGGAATCAGGCTTTTATGCACACACAGTACTAGTTTGTCCTTTTAACTACATTTAACCTGCCAGCTCAAATGGTTCAGCTGGTGTAATTCTCTCTGTAGAGATTAAACTGATTTGCTCATTAAATACAAATTAGGCTCATCACATCAACATTTTAGTCCAGAGAGAACATCAGGTATTTACTGCTTCCATTTAAAATGTAACTCTGAACCGGGCCATGCTTCAGAGCGAGGACCTGTACTTTCAACAGTTGTTTTAATTAGCATAATTTGACTTTAATAATATTTACATAGAAGACTTTTACTTTAAGGTGGCCTGTTCTTCTACTGTGGTTAGTATATTCACTGTTTAAACACATTCACCACCGCTGGAAGTTTCCGTGCCATTAAAGCAGAAAGCAGCAGAAGCAACACGGTTACTACAGGGTGAGGTGGATGGAGCTGGTAGTGCCATCTTGTGGGTCCGCAGCATGGATCTGCCATTAAACTTTAATACCCCCTTACTCTGCGTGAACTTTGCTTTGAGTGAAGTGACGGAGGAAAAACGTTTTGTAGGATAAGGAGAGGGAGAAACTCCAGCAGGCTGGTGGTACTCGGCTGAAGTGACGAGGTCTAAACTGGTAGAAACTGGTGGGACATGGTCCCTACTAGACCGGGCTACATTTTACTGCTAGCTTGGCTGCGTCCACAAAATTCGGCAGCGGAGGTGAAACCGGGTTTCGAGCCTGTAGTGTAGAGAGTACTACCCTGGTTTTACATCGAGGAAAGCGGCTGAGCAGCGGCGGACTGGCGCTGGTTGGAGTTAGATAGTTAGTCGAGCCAACGTGCTGTTTAAAAAACAAAAGATGAGCGGTTCACTAAGTTGTGTCGGAGTTTGTTACGGGAGCTAACTCCTGTCTTTCACCGAGCAGGGTTACACTCCGGCACGGGCCGGCTCACACGGAGTAGAAGCTACCTACCGATTGTGCCTCGGTCCCTCTCTTCGTCCGGCCTCCATTCCATCTCCACATCGACATTTTTTAACAAATTTTAAAGATGTTTACTGGAGTGTGGGCCTGGACTACTGGGCGCCGCGCTGGAAGCCATGCATTCTGGGAGAGTGACGTCACACCCCGGGCTCAGAGGAACTCCAGCAGCAGTGTCGGGATGTTGGAGCGCTGCTTGCATGGATGTATTACTATTACTATGTAGTACTATTGTGTATGGGGTATTTGGCAGAGTATTATTTAGTTTTCCAATGTTTTCAGACCACAGAATGAAGGCGCACTAACATGATGTGCTTCATTAAGTGTTTTACTTGACTTGGTGGGATAATATTGTGTTGATCCTACATATGTATTTTTACAGCAAATACAAAAACTCTGCCAACTCATACACAGGCAGGTTGTATCGTGACAGTAGCAGAAAAAAAATAACCTGGAGACATGGTACTGGAGTGGTACTGATGTAGAAGAAGGAAGAGGATATGGGCCATGTGTGAACTTTTTTTTAGAATTCTGACTTTAAAAGTATAATGTGTAAGTATGTGCTACTAGCTCCACCTCCATAGGGGGCAGCATTTCACCTCTTCTCCCCTGTCCAGTTAATTATATTGTTTCCCCATGTTCCTTATAATTTATTATTTACATATGCATTTATTGTTGATAGTTAAAATAGTTGAAAGCACTGAAACTAATTATGAATACTTGTAATGCAAACAGTATGTTTTTATTTACCTATAAAAATGTGAAGGTAAGGGGATACTGCATGACACATGGGTGTCAGGCTACAGCAGCATGAGGAAGGGATGATGACATCATCACAAAGGCAGAATCAGAGAATAAGGTTTATTGTCAGGTAGGTTTTTAATTAAAAGATATTTGGCTTGGTGTTTGGTGAAGTATCCAATAAACATATTAATAGGAAATAACAATAAAAAGGTAAAATACTGCAACAGTCAAAAAGATAAACACACATAGATACACATATTGAAAAGATAAAACAATGAAAAAAAACTATGTACAAAAGTGTTGACAAAACTGCTGAGCAGGATGTGCAAAAGATCACAGTATAGACAATATCTGTTCTTCATGTGGTCATTCTCATATGGATAAAGCTAAACTTTATCACATGGAGTTTGTTGGATTACTGCAAACTCAATCCCACTACTGTTCTTCTCAGGTAAAACAATTCTTATTATTCCACAATTTTTTGACTCGTATCTCCTTCAAGGTGCTTCAACAAAAGAAATTCAAACTTTAAAAATGTTCGGCTAAATTATAGAATTATTGGATGTATTCAGTTTTTTGATATATTTCATATTCTGTTTTTCTGATATTTTTCTCATAAAGGATGTTCAAAATCTCCAGTTTTCCACAACTTTACAATTACACTTATAAACAACAATCCATCACCAAGTTTTGTAAAGTCCACTGGACTGTTAGAATTACATAAAAGGACTGTTAAAATTACATAAAATTCATCCCTTGTAAGGGGCGATTCTGGAGCCCGGTGTGGCCCTAGGCAAAACATTGTCAGGGGACTCTTCCTATCAGCATTCATCTCCATTTTAAGGCTTTAAATGGCTTTACCCCCAGTTACATATCAGATTTATTGACATAGTATGTGCCCAACCAAGAATTTAGATTTGTGGAAGGAGGTCTGCTGGTCATCCCAAGGTCAAGGTTTGTGACCAGGCTTTTGATTAGATCCCACTACTCTCTGGAACTCTCTCCTGGCTGAGATCAGACATTGTAACTCATTTACTTCTTTTAAATCTGTTCTTTACCTAGCCTTTGATAAAGTGTTTTATTGATATTATTTTATCCCTGATTATTGTTTTCACATTTTTTATTGCCTCTCTTCACTTATTGTCAGATCCTTTTGCATAATGTTGATATATGTTTTTAATGCTGTTCTATTATGCTCAGGCTCTTTGGCCTTCTCTTTTATCTGGTTTGGATTGCTATGTAATAAAAGTTATTATTGTTTTAATATTATTGTGTAATAAATAATCTGACACCTGTGAAAAATGTACAACTTTTATAATATTCCAAATGAACCATAAAAACCTAAATAAATAACTAAACTAACTAACTTCTACGTTGTCACATTGTAAATAACCCACATCATATAAGGCCAGTGCTCGTCAACACATAAAGCCCAATAGGAAGGTTTCCTTCTGAGCGTGTTGGCAGCTTACAGATTCTCTCTTTAGATTTGGGGACAATGTAAAAAACCTTCAGGTACTTTTTTCATTAAAGCAGGTGAAGACATATCATGTGACTTTTTGGACAGACAGACCTGGTGGGGGGAGTGGGGGGGGGGCAGAGCAGCAGCATGTTCAGTCGATCAATCCTCAGTCAGACAAAGATGTGAGTGAGCTTCTTTTTTTTCTAAATGGGGCCCCTTTAGGGAGGTTTCCTCCAGATGTCACTGCAAATCCTCCATTGTTTGTCCATCGTGTTGTTTAAAGGGGTAAGAGTCGTATTTTGAGGCATTGCTGTGGAGTAAAGTTTATCAGCCCTCAGGGTAATAGCCTGTGGCCCCAAGCAGTTGCCTTCCTGTTCACAAGCTGACACTATGTATCACACCACACACACATACCTGAACAATCACATACACTGAGCATGAGTGAGCTGCTGTAAACAGAGAGTAGATTGTCTACTCTGCAGTTGATTAGTTGCAAAAAATACTACAAACGAGGAAAGAGCAAAGACAGCTGCAATTTTAAAATGCGGAATTTAACTGAACAACAGCTGCTACAAAGACAACAAGGTCAGTAACACTTGTAATTCATTATCCATGTCGCCACACAACCCCGGAGTCTTCAAACTATAACGGGGACATGAGTGTTTCCAAAAGTCTCTGTTTTCAGTGCTCAAAAACTCCAGAGTCATGTGGACGGAGGAGGAAACATAGTAAAAGAGATGAGTTTTGAAAATGTGTAGTGTGGAGGGAGCCTGAGCTTCTGTCCTTTGTGAGCTTGACATAATTGTTTTATGTTAAATCAACCATTTTTTTTATTTTTGAGTTAAATTTACTTAAATTCATAAAGTCTATATACCCTAAACATTTCTAGGCCCATTAACAACACGCACATTGTGCACTTTGCTTATATTTAAATAGTTGACTATACAACAGTTAGTTCCAACCAAGTAATGTGATTGGACGAGAGGCATGCCATGAGTGCTGATATAGAGTACAACAGCACAGGGACTTCTAACTATGTATCACTCGGATTTACAGATGTTCTATTAACCATTAATCAGTGTCACATTAACGTTCGTTATGTCTCTTAGATTGTAACAAACTTTGCAAAGATGAAAATATTTCCAGAAATAACATTTGAATCAAATGATGTCTGGTCGTCAGAGGATGAAGGGAAGAAGCCTGGATACTTCACAACATACATTATCTCAAGGCACTTTCAAAATAGAGCAGGTCTAGACCTTCTCTTTATAATATCATATACAGAGACCCAACAGTTCCCAGCAGGAGCAGCAGCAGGCGACAGTGGCAAGGAAAGACTTCCTTTTAAGAGGCAGAAACTTACAATGATAGCAATATTAATAATAGAGATAGTAGCGGCAGTATCAGCAACAGTAATGTAATGACAACTAGTGCTCCTACTGATAAAATAGTTATGACAGCTGATAATTAATAATTATCATTATTAATCATAGTAAATTTGAGCAGGTTTAGCAGCAGCTGTTGAACAGGATCATGGGGCAGTAGGTGGTTTGCAGTTGCAGATCCAGATTCTACAGCTGCAGCTCTGGAGGAGGGAGGACCTGCAGAGAGGAAGAGGAAGGAGAGAGAGAGGCACACAGCCTCGGCGCTTCATGTGGTTGAGGGGAAAAAACAAACTGTTAGAGTGATGCAGTGGTTTTCAGAAAGTTTACAGGGATGTCGTCGGCAGGACAACCTGGACTATACTGTACTGAGTTTACTGGTTTATTGAGACTGAGGCCCAACCGCCAGTGGTTGGATGGCAACAGGTAAAGCCTGAGTTTGTAAAAGAGTAAGAAGCTAACTGAAAGTTAAGGCATAAAAACATATTTTAAGTTTAGATTTGAAAGCCTGAATGGAGTCAGACAGTCTGACATCAGCAGGGAGGTTGTTCCAGAGCAGAGGGGCCTGATAGGAAAAGGCTCTGCAGCCTGACTAATCAAACTAACTACATTTTTAGGTTGATCTTCAATATTTAATGTTAAAATAGCATAATTGTTAAGCTCAATGATTGTGCACATATGTATACATGTTATAGTTATTTGAACTTAAAATATCTACTTAGTTGTTTAATGTTTGTTTAAAAAGTCACTAAAAAAGTCTGTTTACTTTACAAAACGCAAACACAGAGTTAGAAAAATGAAGTTAAGCTGAACACAAAATGTTTTACAGTCTGAACATAGAATTGCCACAACTGTCTGTGTTGTAGTTCACTCTACACACATCACTGACATACTTTAGTACAAATTTGTCAAAGAAATGTTAAATTTGAATGTTGAGTGCAACTTCCATTTTTTTGTTTGTGTAACTTAAAATCTTGGAGTAGAGACCATTTTCAAGATGGCACAACACAAGTGTCAGCTAGTTTTCCTGTTTTTTCCCCACAGCTGTTCAGTTCACTATGTGTGCACACTTTTAAAATCATGTTTCCACACTGTCTCAACAAGATGAACATCAAACTTGTGGCTTTCTTGCTACTATCTGGACTGTTTTGCACTGTGGTCAGGGCAGCTGGTGTTCAGCCATGCAGCCATTGTTTACACCAGAGATCAGCTGGCGACACTAACCCAACACTAGAGGGATTACAGAGAGTGTAGCAAAGACATGACTAACTGGGCTGATGATGGTGCAACCCTGGACACGGGCAGTAAGGACATGGAGCTGCTAGCTGTTAGCATGAGGCCTTACAACCTAACAAGGGAATTTGTCACAAGCTATCGCAATAGCAGTATACATCCCTCCCTCTGCCCACGCTGACTCAGCTACAGTGACGTCATCCACGCCACCATAAAAACATGTAAAACCTTGGACAACAGGACACTGGACTACAACTCCCCTCATCACCCCCGACAGGTTACAGTAATACTGCCCTAGAGAATTATGTCCATATGGTCTCATATATTATATTTCAGTCTGGAGACAGTAATTCAGCCATTTTGAATCTGGCTTTCACAGAGAAACATGGTTTGATCATAAGTGAAAGACGTAGATGATGCTGGATTTTACTTTCCAAGTTGTTACTGAAAAATGAACAATAAATTATTATAGACTGTGTATGTAAGTGTGACAAGATGCATAATGTTAACACAAACAATTGTAAACCGGAAGTAAAAACATTCAAAGCACTGAGTCCTGATTATAATAAAAAACAATCTTTAATTTTGTTTCATTTAAATACAATTTTCACTTGATTCATGATACTCTGATTTAAACAGTGTCTTTTAGTTTACTGGATGATTAGGGGAGTTTATCTACAGTCACTGTATAAACATATTAATTCTTTGTCTTGTTTTTTGTCATAATCTCTGCGTCATTCAAAATAAATAAACCAATATTCATGAATTTCAGCAGCGTTAATACGCCAAGAACTAATTCAACACTCATTGAACAGGGATGACTTTGTTTTGTATTTTGTCATCTCACCATCCCATAGATGACTCATTCAAGTGAAAGATGTTTCATGTATAATTTCAGTATGTTATGAAGTAATCCTGATAGAAGCTGAGGTCGGACATATTCAGTTCACTGTGAGGGAAACGAAGCAGAACAGCTCTGATGTAGACATGCTGACCCACAGGCTACACAGCTACTGTGGATTATGGGGTAAGTGAGGTTAATTAATTTCTCCCAGGGCTCAATGTAATTTGAGCTTCAGTAGCCTGACTGATGAAAACAAGCCTCTGGCTTTTTTAGAATACGACATTGGCAAGCCTACACTTCCAGAATTTGTTTCATGTTGTTTTGTTGTATGTTGTTTTATGTTCTACTGTATTAGTTCATCATTTGCACTTACTAGCTCTAATGTGGGGGGTTCAATTAAAAAGTGCATTCCACATTTTCATAATGGCATTTAATTGATATTCTAATGGAAAACACAACTGTTGACACAGAACAAAATCAGCAATCCTTGTGTTGTGTATGGAGGATTTGGGGATTCTCTGATTTCTAGCTTTAAGACGGATAATAGAGACTTAACTGTCCTTGGGCACATGCATAACATATGTGACATTAAAGCCTTTTATTTAATCTAAATTGCTTTCAAATGAATAAACTGCATGTTCATGAATGTTGTGATTATTATTTATTAGTATCTTGAACTTCATGCACAGCTGCTGTTGGAATTTTACCTTCACTTTCTGCTGCAGTTCATGGATTTGAGCTGCAGCTTATTCATTTTGAACGTTCCTTCACTCTGAAGTCTATAAATTTTGTGGACTCCATTTTTGCTGGTTTACTCTTTCCTTTCCTGTGTGTCCATGAGACAAAGCGGCAAAACTTGACAGAGCACCAAATTTCTCTGCCCAAATCAACTACCTGGTACCAGAGGTAAGTCTGCCAGCGTCTGAGGTTTTGAGTTTACTCTAAAACATTGATCTTGTTTTATTTCCTGTTACTCAGCACAAATTTGAGATCCCAGATAAATTTAACTAAATTTTTGCTGTTTCTGAATCCCTGAAAGTAATATTTTTGTTGAATGATATCAGACACTGAAAGAAGAGCTTTTGTCAACGTCTGTGTTCAGATACAGACGAGAAAACTCTGTGTAAAACTCAGTGCTCAAAGTTCCCACACAGTTTGTGACACTGAAGTTATAAGTACTAATTTTGACCTTTTTTGAAACCTGAATCTGATTAGACAATGACAGTCCAATCAGAGGGCAGGTGGTTGCTGTTACCTTAATCTCTGCTGCTGCTGCTGGCGTCCATCTTGAAAATCTGCTACAGCTTTAAGGATCTGCGCGCAGATAAAGGCAACAGAGCCACATGCTCTCTGATCGGGCTTCTGTCTGTGATTGCACTGTCTCACATTGTGGGATTTTGGAGCACCAAGTTTTACAGTTTTCTGCTCTGTATCGGTACAGAGCACACCTTCAGTGTCTTTGTACCTCACCTCTAATGTCATTTGTTCAGTTTTATTCACAAAGGCGTTTTTCTTTTTACATATGCAAATCTTGTTCACACTTTATTTTACTGTAGACTAATAAGGTGTAACAAGACCTTTATATGAAGTTAGACTGAACTAGAAATAATATGTTCTTTGTTGGACAGTAAACAAACATTGTTATATCCCAATTAGACACCATAAGCTACACGTAAATTATGGTGTAATTAGAAACAACATATAATTCCATAGTAGATCCAAAATAAACAATACTTAGACACTATTACACAAAATTCTACTCTAATTAATAAATATACTATTAGACACCGTTTCACAAGATCATTGTCTAATGAGAAATAAAATACAATGTCATATCCAATTCAAAATATGCTAGTTAGATGCTATTCTACAAATGATGCTGTTGAATACTTCCATCATGGACCTATGGTAGCTTCATTAGACAGCTTTAATTAAAGGAATGTAAGGCCATATTATATCAGGCATATATTATTTGGTCTTTATCGTTTCACTTTCTTACCAATCATTTGTTGCTCATTAGAAGAAAACTATACTGTAAACTTAAGTCAAAGCACATCGGGTCACATCTGGGCGCTCCTTCACCCGTCCATTGTAGATTGAGCGTTGTCCACAGTCCCGTGCAGATTGTAGGTAGTGATCATTTCTACTACTATAAATCCCAAACATTAGGCTATTGAAGCTGCCAACATTTTGCATCTTTATTTCCCACTGTCAGACTCTTATTCAACACCAATTAGACACCTATTAGACGCTGAATAGATTCTTATAGACTGTCTTAGAGGGTAATTTGCGACCCATTACAACAGAACTATCGTAAACTGAAGTGAAACTGAAGTCAGTAAAGTGATAAATCTGACAGAGTTGTTACTGAAAAGTTCCTCATGACTTCATCATTATACTTTACAACAAGTCAGACACAGCAAGTTTCCAAACAAGTATTTTAATCACAATATTCAAGCCAGGTATATATGATAACATTAGTGATGACGATGCAATGTAATAAACGGCACAATCTGCAAAAGACAAGCTGCTGTTTCTGACGACCTCTCGTTTGAAATGTTTCTGTCCACTGAGTTGATGTGGTCTGTGAAGACTCAAACTTCCTGGAGTTTCATTCTGACCTATGTGTCTTCCACATGTCTGACCCAGTTCCTGTTCCTCTGAAATAGTTCAGGGTTCTGCTTCCTTGTTCCTCCATGTAGATGTTTGCCACAATGAGCCCACATCACTGCCACGCTTCAGTCTGTAGAGCCCCTGTTGCACTGGAAGAAGGTGGCATTCAGACAGAGGTCCAGCGGTTCTGGGTAGGGGTTGGATCTATTGTGAAGGGTGTTGTCATGTAGCAGGTGTTGCCTTGGTTTCTACTGCCTGCATGGTTGGTCTGTATGTAAACAATGAGGTCACATGTAGGACACCTTGGGTTCATCTGGGTCCAGATAGTCCAGACTACAGAGAGAAAACAACAAGTAAAAACAGATGCTTCAGTCTTATGTAGGAGGTGTGGGGGGCTTTCACATCTTTGTGCCCAGGGACCCATAACTTTCAATTCTGTCAACGTTTATTATTTTTAATCATTTGACATGATATGAAATGATGTTTTTAATTATTTTTCTGTTACATGTAAATGTTCTGTTTTTGTTGTTTTATGTTCAATAGAAAATAGATGTATAAATAATCAGAAAGCAGAATGACAATAATTTGATATTATCAGCTATAAATTTATAATCCAGAGTTTCTTTTAACAGAGACAGTAATTTGACAATTGTCCACACTTGCATGCTACAAAGCACCACTATTAAGTATTCTACAACATTGAAACATTAAAAAACTGAATACTAACATTAAACTAAATGGCAGCTGAGGTTCTCCAGCCATATTGCAGTGGTGCTCTCCTTATCCTACTGTCACAAATCAGAGAAGACCCACACATATACTGAAGTTTTCAGGCAGATCAGAGTACAGTCCTTTCCCAAGGTCAAAACCAAAAATCCAGACAATCAGGCAGAGATACAGAGGCATCAGCCAAAGGCTAAAATCAGTTAAACAGGCATAGGTCAAAAATCCAAAAAGGGAATACATACAATCTGGCAAACAACAAAGGTAAACTTACTGGTATAAGTACAGAGGGGTAAATGAGCAAACAAGCAACAGGCGTGTGGCAGAATGAGCAGGCTGGCAGCTGATAGGCTGCCAGATAATACAAGGGGAGTGCCAGTGGGCTTGGACGGTGTACTGGTGGGAAAGGCTTGCAGGTGCTGACTAGAGAATGAGCAGAGGGGTGTATGCAGGAGAAGCAGCAGGTGGGTGGAGTTTAAGAGGAGCAAGAAGCTCCAGCAGTGTCCATGACTTTCAGCCACCAACACACTTCCAATTCACTGTACTGTGGTTAAATGTACAGGCCGCTGCCTGCTTCAACAGCTGAGAGAGAGCTGCACTGTAAAAAAAAAAGAAAAAGAAAATACTGGAAAATAACAGAAAATAACTATTTCATGAAAATACAGTAAATTTCCATAATTAAAATACAGTTTATAGCTTTAATTTTACATGAGAGTTTCCATATTTCTTTGGCTTTTTAATGTTTTATATGGAATATTTACACATGTAAAAACAGTGAAATTACCTCCAAATGTGGTCGAACATTGTTATAATTCAAATAATAAGGCTTAAAATAACAGAAAGTTACTGTTATTAGTTGGTTTTTATGATATCATTTTACATAAAAAACTTTTACTAAACTATTAAATCACATTTGATACCTCACATAAAAACGTGATTTATGTTCAACTGTTGAAAAACAAGGTAGCAGGTTAAAATTGCAACAATCCAGTTAATTTTCAGTCATATCAAACATAAATTGAGTTTTTAAATGTAATTTTACATTGATTTCTTGGATATTTTACAGACCTTTAATGTTAATAAAGTATTTTATTAGGAGTATCTTAGCCTGTTTTGGTAAAAACCCAAAGACCTTTGGTTATAGAACACTATCTTACACTAATAAAAACGTCAATGAAAAATACATACAAGGCAAAAGTTGTATGTAATATTTCAATGACCAAAAAGATCATGAACAGTATAACTTAACTAATGTAACTATGACACTTTGGCCTTGAATGCAATACGTCCTAGCATGCAAAATCAGGCACCGCGTTTTTCTCACAACACTCAAGAGCCACTGCACAGGCGATGTCACTCCAAAGAGGAGGAAAAAAATGGGAGTTGCTGCAACCATAACATTGACTTCCACAGCAAATTTCAACCTCAGCAGCACCTGTGGCTGTCAAATGTTGGAGAAAAAAATATTGTCCACAGAATGGCGATACGTTAGTCTATGAACCAAACAATCAACTGACAGAACCAGCTATAAGTTACTTTAGAGCTAACGTTAGCCTAATGGTAACTTATCTGGACGCAGCTAAAATGCTAATCAATTTACCCTTCAGTAGCAATTGAAAACAACACCTGATAATCTAAATAATTCCAGTCATAAAATGTTTTTACCTTGTTAAACTTGATTTTGAATTGGTGAACAAGATAGCCCATGAGTTTTGGAGTAGAGCAGAATGCAGTGAGGTCGAGGAGGTGAGGCTGATTGCCATGCACTGATTGGAAAGATGCAAATGTTAATATTTGAATTAGGCGCCTTTCTGTCTAGGGTCTGTACTCAAATTTGAAATGCATATATTTATTACAACCCGTTTTCCAAACATTGACTTTACCTTAAACGGTAATGGGGAAAAAATCAGAAAATACAGACAGAGAACAGGTATTATTTCAAGACTGTTTAGTTGCACTTCACAAAATGTGTGTGACGAGTGACGAACTGTGAAGAGTTGATTATTAGGAAAACAGAGTAGCCTACATTTAACGGCCACAAACTGTAAATATTTTTTTTCAAAAAATAAATGCAAAATTTATAGTGTTAGCTGTAATATATTACGGCATATATCTGTTATCAACACACGGTTAGTAAACTTAACAATGACATGCAAAAATTACATTATATTAAAAGATATTTGTAAATTACCAAACAAATCTCAGTAAAATTACAGAACAAATACTTCTTTAACTGTTAATTGTCAAAACAATACATTTTCTTTAAAAAATGGAAATTTCATCGTTATTCACAGTTACGGTGTTTTCATGTTATTTTACATTTGACATGTTAAATCACAGTCTATTTTTTGTAATTTTATTAATATTTTCCTGTATTTTAAAAAATCTGTAAATGTAATTGTAATTATGAGAAAGAGCTGAGATAGAGCTGAGAGAGCTGGGAGAGAGCTGAGAAAGAGCCGAGAACGAGCTGAGAGAGAGAGCTGGAGCCGTTTAAGTGGCTGCAAGCAAGCTGCAAGAGCTGTCAGCAATCACATTGCTTTTTCTTCAGGAGATGCTGTTGTTTTGATTGAATGCATTAAACCAACATCACATTATTCATGCTGTTGTGGTTGTGCATGTTAAGATAATGCATCCACCCAAACACAAAGGAGGCAACTGGAGTTTGATTTGTGCTGCTGTTGCAGAATTACACAGGAAACAGCCTTAAACTGTTTTTCTCAAAGGCCCTGGTTACTCTGTTACTCAGTGTAATCCACAGAAGTCTTTGGTTCAACTGCAGAAATCTAACAGACACCTGTCTCCTCCACCTAGACGAAGAAAAACAAAAATCTGCATGGATAAATACCAGAATTATTATAACATAATACATAATGCATCAGTGAGTAGGACAATAAGTAACAGCCAATGTATACACACACACAGACACAGACACAGACACACACACACACACACACACACACACACACACACATATATATATATATATATATATATATATATATATATGGGAAGCAGATTATATAGTGTTTGTATGCGGAGGGCTGGACGTTGTTTTGTTGCATTCCTGCGGAGCGTTTGACCTTTGACCTGGTTGTTGCATTCCAGAGAGGCTTGTTCTGCAGCTGCACCACAGCCAGCGCTGCACTCACACTGCTGCTACGCTACAGAGAGACGATGTGTGCTGAGCTCGTTTAGACAAAGCACTGGACACAGTAGAGAACCGTCAGAGACGAGTAGACACCAGAGAATCGTCCCTAAGCTAACTGGACCGCCTTGTCTTGGGTCTGCATAGTTAAACCAGAACGTAGTTAGCCATTTTGCTAAGCAGCTAAACCGCCATCGTATTGAGGTTGCTTTGTAGACACACAGCAGGCTAGCCGCAGACACCAGTGCAGAGGAAATGAAGGACAAACAAAAGAGAAAGAAGGAGCGGACCTGGGCTGAGGCGGCTCGCATGGTAAACACTCTCTTTTGCGCATTAAACCAGCTGCATGTAGGTGATGTATGTTTACATGTGAAGTAATGGATCCAGATGTGTTGTTGTGTTTGAACATTCTCCTCACGACCACAGCCTGAGCTCTGCTGTAGCGTTAGCAGCAGCTAGCTACTAACCTCGCAGTGCTAGCCTGGACAGCCGACACGCTGTTTAAATGTTACCGGGAGGTCACATTTTACATTTGCTGCTTGTCTTTCAGGCTGCTAACATAAAAAGCTACGCAGCGCTGGACGTCGATGCTGGTTAGCACGCTTACAACTACATCTGCTGTTTGAGCTCTTTGTTTGCTAGGCAGCAAATTAGCTAGTGCTACGCTAATTATCATCTGAGCAACCCGTGTAACCCAGGACATATACAGGCTCTATGATCAGTTTACACACTTAGTGTGAACAAACCAGTCAGTAAAAAGTGTCGCTGTGAAACCAGTGGTCTTACAGTAACGGCTAACGTGGTGTAACAGTAGCTAGCTATGGTTGTTGACTGAAATGCACGCTAACAAAGCTAAAAGCTAACGTGACCCACCAACTCAGCTGTCTTATGAATCTGCATTAGCACGAATGGTAAATTAACCTGGTTTTATCGAAGGTCGAGTAGCTTTAATAGTTAAATAAGCGTGAGTTGCAAATGTATCTGTTTCATTACTTAATGTCAGATAAGTTCATCATCATCACCATGGTCAGGTACAGTCTTCAGTGTTTATCTGTGTGTGAGGGCCATGGCTCAGACACAGCTGCTATATGATAGAAACAATCACAGTGAACCTAAGTGAAAATCATTTTAATGAGAACCACATTCACTGTCAGCTCTGCACATTTACACACATACTAAAAGAAGCAGCAGCTCCAGGATGTATTCTGATCCCTTCACTTCTTACATGCTTGCACAAATTTAATTTGATTTGCTTTTTCTCATCAATCTACACTCAATAATCCACAGTGACAAAGAAAAAAATGAATTTTTCCTAATTCTTTAGGAATCAGAAACTAAACTGTCATTAAAAAGTCTTCAGGCTGTTTGCTGTGGCTCCAGATTGTGGTCAGCTGCACCCTCTTTGCTTTAATTACCTCCACCATGGAGGTCATTTTTGTTTGTTTGTTTGTCAGCAGGATTATGATAAAAGTACTGGTGGATGGGACATAGTCCAGGATCCAGTTAAAGGGGCGGATCCAGGGATTTTTTTTGTCACTTTCGTTAACATTGCATTAACATTTTTGGACATTTTCATCAATTTCTCAGGAAATAATGTTTGGATGTTAATGTAAAAAAATCATCTAAATTCATGGCGTTGAGATCTATGAATTTGTACATTTTAGTGTAGCTCCAGATCATAATCTGGATGTGGTGGGAGAAAATGTCTGGCTTTGGTGGTTCTAGGTATCCATGATGTGTCCAGAACTTGACTGTGGCAAATTGAACTGGATACAGTTTAGAAAGGCTCACACATATATTTAAAGGTCCCACACTTCACTGGACAGAAACTAAGCAATGAAGTCCAGTGAACTCTCTCTAGACCTCTGTGGCAAACTGTGGTGAGACATAGATCGATGGGTCAAGGATGAGACCACGAACCCAGTGGTCACTGTTACAGAGCTTCAGACGTCCTCCGCAGGGATGGAGAAGCTGCTGGAAGCACCTCAGCAGCTCTCCATCAGTCAGGTGTTTATGGTAGAGAGCGGTGGTGTGCCATCAATCACACTGATTCATCATCTTTGTGTGAGATCTGCTGTAAGTTTTAGACAGAACATTGTAACAGGAGTAGAGCAGCTTCAGAAGTACATCAATACTTAGATTGTGTGCTGGTGACCGGAGCAGAGAGTTAGCTCTTTAGCTCTGAACCTACAGTGTGATGTATATGCAGTTATAGATGTTTGTGCTATAGCTACGACTCCTCAAGTTCCCACGTCTCCTCTGAGCTTCAACTACAGACTCTTAGCCAGGAAGGTTGACAACACTGAGGCAGCTAAATACAGGATTCTGTCACTGGAGTGAGTCATTGTCAGTTAATGGTAAATTTTTTTCATAGCAGTGATTTTTAGATATTTTTCCTCTATACTGGACATTTCATACGTTTACTGTCATTTAGCCAGGAAGGAGAGAAGTGAAGAAGTCCAGACAGAGAGCAGAAGATGCAGGAAAGACAGAAATCATGAGACAGAACAGGCCTGAGTTTAAGAGAGATTTTCTGCTGCTACTGTAATGAAAAGGTTTGTTTAGAAAAACATGGGTTCAGAACCGTTGGTAATCCCGCTGACAAACAACCTACAGGCTCAGGTGAAAATATGACCTCCTTTGTGGCGATAACAAAGTGAGCAAAATGCGAATGACATTAAACACACGTACTAATATGATGGAGTCAACTTAAACTAAAAATGCAACCACCAGTAACAAACATCTGGATAAATAAATCAAAAGGTAGAATTTATGGCTGTGCTGTTGGATGACATTAGTTTTAACAGGTGAAACAGAGAAAATGTTGTTTTATAATTGAAGCTGGTTAATGTGGTTGGTTGTGTTTTTAAAATGACTTTGCCTAACGTGGATGAAAAAGTGCTGATGGAGACAGTGGGCAGATCACTGTCAGCACACACTTTAGACTCCACTTTGTGTTGCCCAGTTAGAAACAAGAAATTCAGAGATCCGGAAAAAGCTTCTTTTGTATAGAACAGACAGAAACAACAGAGCAGTAGTAATTAAAGACACTTTTCAAATATGTTTGACTCTTATTCTATTACATTAACCTTACTGTGTTTTAGTTTGTGTTGTTTGTAGTTTTTATGCTCATTTTATTTTTAGTTAAAGTTTACTGTTTAAACTATGGTAATAATTGCTGTTGTTTTAACCTGTGTTAGGACTGTAAATGGTCTCTATAGCTTTGTATTACTCCAGACATGAACCATGGCCTCTTTCTCAGGCTGCGTCCACACCACTAAGTTATGATATAAAGCAAATACCATCTCCATCCAGTCAAGCGTTGAACAGCATAGACAGTTGTAGCATTAAAATAGAGAATGTAAGTGAACAACAGCTGCTAGCAAAGACAACGAGGTCAGTAACACTGTAATTCATTATCATGTTGTATTCACCACTGGTAGTTTAGGCTGATGAGAGCCAATAAGGAGAGACCGTGGGTGTCTATGTCATCGTTTCCAAAGGTCTCCGTTTCTCTGTCAGGACTACAAGACAACCCCAGAGTTTTCAAAATAAAACGGGTTCAGCAGCGTTTCTGAAAGTCTCAGTTTTCAGGGCTTGAAAACTCTGAAGTCGTGTGGACAGAGGAGGAAACGTAGGAAAAGAGATGATTTTTAAAACGAAAACATAGTAGTACGGTTGTAGCCTCAGGAAGGATGAAAAACAGTTTGTCTGATGGTTTTAATTTTTTTAAACGAGCCTCACTCCATCTCTTAGGTAGTGGATTATGTCTGGATTGATCTGGTTCTGTCCTGTGTTCAGAGGTCTGGATGTGTGTGTGTCAGGTAAAAACAGTGTGTGTGTTTTCCAGGTGTTGGAGAACTTCTCTGATGCTCCCATGACCCCCAAACAAATCCTCCATGTCATCCAGACCAAGGGGCTGAAGGAAATGAGGTCACACACACACACACACACACACACACACACACACACACACACACACACACACACACCCACACACACCATGATATCTTATCATAGTTATGATGAGTGACACTTGAATTGTTCCACACTGTGTTGTTGTGCATTCTAACATTTGTTCCCATGTTGGAATGGGTGATCTGTTGTATCTGTACTATCCTGTCCAGTATTTGTTGTGGTCAGTGAACTCATCACACAGTACACACATCAACAGAATGTGTCAGTCTGGTTCTAACTCTGTTATGTTTTCTTTTACTCTGTCTGGACCACCTGACGTGTCGCTGCCCAACAGGAGGTAGGTGCTCACACTCATTACTCTCCTCTGTGTCATCTTCCTTTATCTTGTCCAAGTGTTGCCTCTACATTGTGTTTACATTAAGGTAAATGAGATGGATTTAATCAGGCTGAATTATTCAGCCTGTTTTAATTTTTTTATCTTGTTCACACCAACTGATGGACACAACAAAAAATAAAATGAATGTATTACAACAATTACCAGTGAGGAGTGATAGGTGATCTTTTCATTTTGGGCTCCTTCCAAAATAAACATGTAAATACACACAAATACTGTCATAGACTGTATTATTATATAAAATAAATAGATGCTGCTCAAGTTTAATCTTTTCCTGTTTAAACATTTAACTAGAAGATTTCAGCTTCTCTTGATCAGAGGAAAAGTGATGTAACACACTGGATCTAAAACACACAGTCCATCTTCTGTTTTGGTTCAGTATCAAAATCAGCCCACCCCACCCCCCAGAAACCAAATCACAATCCATGTGTATTAGATATGGAAAATGTTATTAAACTGTTTATTGATAAACTAAACAGGATGGAACATGATGCTGCAGTTAACTGGATCAGACAAAGTACTTCATCACACTGATTCCAATATTACCAATTAACAATCTCCTGATTGAGCTGTAATATTTCCCAGATCACGTGATAGTCACAAGTGTTTAAGAGACAGAGGGGTGGTCATCTCAGTCTGATATGTGTGTGTGTGTGTGTGTGTGTGTGTGTGTGTGTGTGTGTGTGTGTGTGTGCGTGCGTGCGCGTGTGGACAGTGGGACAGCTCCCTTGGCGTGCCTGGTCACCATGCTGCACTCCCAGGTGAGAGGAGACCGAGTGAAGAACAGCATCTTCTTCAAGCTGCCTGGACGGATGAGTCTGTTCACCCTGAAGGTGAGGACCCTCCTCACTCACCTGTACATGTACCTTAGCTCATGTGACTGTCATCACTGGGGTCAGAAGAACATCTCTATAAACATTAAAGTTCATGAACTGTGTTCAGTCAGTGATCTCTCAACCAGTCAGTTCACATCATCACATGAGCATCACAGGACGTATTACATTATTATTGTAATGAATCACATGTATAAACACACTGCAGGGTAAACATGAGTTGCATGATGCTTCAGTGTAGCAGTGGATTTGATAAATGATGGACAGGGACCTGCTAACTCTGTACTGGTCTCTCTGTAGAAGAATGCCCTCCAGTGGACAAAGACGACTTCAGAGTCGGAGACGCTGGCCGAAGTGGCGGGCAGTACTGGCCACCAGGCTTCGAGCAGCGGCGGCCCTGCAGCAGGCTCGGCCGTGGTCCCAGTCGGTCCCACTGAGGCCACAGAGCAGGAGAGCTGTGACTCCACTGAGACCACCGCTGCTGCCAGTGGAGACAATGACGGTAACACCAGCACACACCAGTGACCTCCCATCATCCTCTGCTGCAGAGTCGTTCTGTTACTGTGTGGTGCTGCAGTAAAGGCCAATTCAAGTCAGCTGTATTTATACCGCCTCAAATCACAACAGAAGTTATCTCAGGGCACTTTTCATACAGGGGCGACACGGTGGTACAGTGGTTAGCACTGTCGCCTCACAGCGAGAAGGTTCTGGGTTTGAACCTGGCCTGTGTCCTTTCTGTGTGGAGTTTGCATGTTCTCCCAGTGCCTGCTTGGGTTCTCTCCAGGTGCTCCAGCTTCCTCCCACAGTCCAAAAACATGCACATTAGGTTAACTGGTGATTCTAAAGTGCCCATAGGTGTGAATTTGTGTGCAAGTGGTTGTTTGTCTCTATATGTCAGCCCTGTGGTAGACTGGTGACCTGTCCAGGGTGTACTCGCCCTCACTGAATGTCAGCTGGGATTGGCTCCCCTACAAGGGTCACGGGGGGGCCGCTTGGAGACAAGCGGTTCTAGATAATGGATGGATGGACTTTTCATACAGAGCAGGTCCAGACTGTCCCAGATTATTATTACAGACCCAATGTCCTCTATGAGTAGCATCTTTAACCGGTAGAACCTCAAACAGGGCCAGACTGTTGGTGGACAACTGTCAACCAGAGGAAGAGAGAGAGCATCAGGAAAAACAACAGCTTCCACATGAAGATTGTATTATAATAATAAGTAATAATAAAAAGATCATTAAAGCTGCAAGCAGCGTTGAGCGGGCCCTTACACTCTTGCAGATGCCAGGGGCGTCGGGAGGAGGCCGGTTAAAGCCGCCTTGCATTGTCACAACCAAATGACTCTACGCACACAAGTAAGATTTCCCTCATGCGCTGTGTGGCGGAAGACTGGGTGTATTACATGCAAGATGCACCTAACATGCGTTATCTTGCTGCTGACGAAGTGCAGACAAGACCATGAAAATCTCATGTACATCAAATGATGATTGTCTCTCAAGGGTTATTCCCTGTATGTATGGTGGCGCTATGACTATGACTTCATATTACCATGCAGATGTCTTCAGTGTGGGATAAAACATATAAAGTTTGGGGCAGTTTTGATAATATGTGTTGGAGTTATAGCAACTTCCTCTTTCATGGCAAATCATTGAAATTTGCCATGCTGCCACGGGCAGGTCCTCCTACAAAAACTCAAAATATTTGCAATTTAGCATCGCAAAGGTCTTTAGATTAGACTGACCAAATATGATGTCGATCTGATTAATTGTCTCGGAGGAATTTGTTAAAGTATTACACCTGGAAATGGGGAAAAATGCACCAAAATTGTACACTAAAAGCAAAATGGCAGACTTCCAGTTAGGTTTAGCGCATGGGTCCAAGAGGCTTTTTTGTAGATTTCCATGGTATACATATGCCTCCCAATTTTCTTACATCTAGGTGAATCCTGCTGTGTGGGCTACTGTGAAACATGACATTCGTCTGTCATGTCGAAACATCGATGTTTGCCGTGCCGCCATGGACACGCTGTTCAATGACCCTGATATAGCTTCGCAATTTAACATCTAAAAGGTCTTAAAATGGTATGGACCAAATTTGGAGTTGATATGATTAAAACTCTAGGAGGTGTTTGTACGATGCCTGAAAATGGCGAGAAAACGCGCCCAAAGTTGCTAAATTCAATATGGCGGACTTCCGGTTGGGTTTAGCTTATGGGTCCAAGAGGCTTTTTTGTAGATCTCAATACAATACACCAGCCTACCAATCTTCATACCTCTAGGTTAAATGTACTGCGAGAGCTACTTAGTTGAAATATTGTAGGGGGTGCCCTTGAGCCGTTTTGCCATGCCCCTAAAAAAGCCCACTTCTGGTCTGGCAGGGAAAAAAATGGATTACTGAATTTCGTCAACATCCAAAAGACCTTTGTCCCGACATGACTCGACGTTTGGGGGCGGTATGGAGCCCGCCGGCCACGCCCCAGCCTGATTGCTGTTGAATTTTGCGATTTTTGATGGCCTGGAGGCCTGTGCCAATTTTCGTGAGTCTTTGAATATGTTAAGGCCCTCAAAAATCAATTATTCCAGCAGAATAATAATAATCCTTCCAAAAACAATAGGTTCCTGGCACATGGACTGTTGTGCCCTGGCACACTCAGTGCTTGTGCCCTAATAATAATAATAAGAGTAGGCAGAAGGTTGTCTGCTGTCACAAATACAGACTGTGTAGGTCCAGAGGCAGAAAGACCTGCAGAGAGAGAGAGAGGAAGAACAGAACTACACCAGTTATTTCTAGGACTGCCCCCAAAGATTCAAGTCATGAGTCGACGTGTTGTCAGATGCTTGTATTCATTTAAATATTTTAAATAAATATTTTTGGGTACATCAGAGAATGGTTTCAGTCCAGGACTGACGAAGACTGTCCTGTACTGTGCTGTTCAGTACAGGATGTCTAGTTCAGTTTGTGTTGTGGTCCAGATGAATATAATCCAGCTTTAACCATGAACGTCGGTCTACGATGTGTCAAGGAATAAAATCATACAAGTGTTTGAGAGGATTTTATATCCTAAATGCTAATCTTTATTTATCAATAATTTTTTACATCCTGCACTTTCATAGATCTTAAGTTTATTATTATAATATTTATTTCTTATTTATTTGAAAACCTTCTGAAGCACTTTAAGTCTTGTTAGTAGATTGCAGCAACATAAATAGTATGTAGATGACTGTTGACCAATGTTTTTATTTTTAATTTTTAAAAGAAACGTCCTTTATGTTCATTTCTTGAAGAAGCAACAGTCGTCCAGTTTAAAATTATGTCCAGTTTGTCACTGGGTTCAAGTTCATGACACTTTCCTTTTTAAAGTTAAGTAAATTGAATGTAATGTTCATGTCTTTTTTTCTTCACTGTACTGAAAACAAACTGAACTGTGAATTTAAAACGACTGAAACACAGAACTCATGAATTCATACACTGATTATGACAAAAAATGTTTAACAGGACAAAAGTGATGACATTTGATATCCAAAAGGATGTAATGAGTGGAGCTCTAAGTGTGTTTTTCCCTGACTTGAAGCCTCAGTGGATGAGAGCTCGTCCAGTGCCTCCTGCTCCACAGAGCTGCAGGCTCCCAGCTCCCAGCCCCAGACCCGTCTCAGCAGGGCAGCAGGACAGCAGGGACGTACAGACGCACAGCAGACCCAGCACACCCAACACGCCCAAACCAGACTGAGCCGCTCCAGACAGGTGAGACACCTGCTGCTTCATGTGCAAGTGGAAGTGATAACATGTGCTCTTTGGTCCAGGGTTTGAGAGCATGTCTGTAGAGTCAGTCACAGCACTAGTTGTTTTTTACAGAATGAAGTGTAACTGCTGCAGGACTGTCTTCATGAGCTCAACATACTAACTGTAGAACTGTCTGCTGTCTCCACCTGCCATCACCTGCCCATCACATCATGTGTGTTACAGTCAGGGAGGCAGAGGAAGAAAGCAGTCATGATGCCTCGTGTTGTCCTCACGCCTCTGAAAGTGAATGGAGAGCATGTCCCTTCAGGTAAGTACCTCTCCCATTAACAGCACAGCAGTAACCTGGCAGCAGGTTGAGCATCAGGCTAAACCTGCGCTAATGTAGCAGCAGGTTCAGCATCAGGCTAAACCTGCGCTAACGTAACAGCAGGTTCAGCATCAGGCTGGACCTGCGCAAACGTAGCAGCAGGTTCAGCATCAGGCCGGACCTGCGCAAACGTAGCAGCAGGTTCAGCATCAGGCCGGACCTGCGCAAACGTAGCAGCAGGTTCAGCATCAGGCTAAACCTGTGCTAACGTAGCAGTAGGTGCAGCATCAGGCCGGACCTGTGCAAATGCAACAGCAGGCTGCACTAAGGAAGCAGCAGGTTCAGCATCAGGCTAAAACTGCGCAAACGTAGCAGCAGGTTCAGCATCAGGCTAGACCTGCACTAACTAAGCAGCGGGCTGCGCTAAAGAAGCAGCAGGTTCAGCATCAGGCTAACATGTGCTAATGAAACAGCAGGTTCAGCATCAGGCTAAAACCGCGCTAATGAAGCAGCAGGTTCAGCATCAGGCTAAAACTGCGATAATGAAGCATCAGGTTCAGTATCAGGCTAACATGTGCTAATGAAGCAGCAGGTTCAGCATCTGGCCGGACCTGCGTAAACGTAGCAGCAGGCTGCGCTAAGGAGGCAGCAGGTTCAGCATCAGGTTAAATCTGTGCTAACGTAGCAGCAGGCTGCGCTAAGGAAGCAGCAGGTTCAGCATCAGGTTAAAGCTGCGTTCTTTGCTGCTGCAGGGCCCATGAAGAGGAGTCGAGGAGGGGTGGATGTTGACTTTGAAACACCTGGATCCATCCTGGTCAACACCAACATCAGAGCTCTCATCAATGTGCGGACCTTTTCAGCCTTTCCCACACACTCTCAGCAGCAGCTGCTTCAGCTGCTGCCAGAAGTCGACCGACAGGTGTGTGGTTTTCTGTCTTCAGTTTGTCTGCAGTGATATTACACAGCCTGGTGGACAGTAACTATCACACAGCAGGAAATCAAGGACAACATCATGAACCACTGAACTACATCTGTTTCATCTGTTGATAATACAGTTAATGATATGAATGTGGATCTACAGTTTGTAAATTGTACAATAACAACCTCATTTTCAGATCTGTTTTACCATCAAACAGATTTTCTTTTTTCTTTTGCATGAATGAAATGTGAAGCTCAGTTACACGTCATGAAACTCAGGCCTCGTTCTGTTGTTTACAGTCAGTTTAAAGCATGTGAGGCAGACGTGTTCACTGCTCTCATTGCAGATCGGACCTGATGGGATGGCCAGACTGAGCAGCTCAGCTCTCAACAACGAGTTCTTCACCCATGCCTCCCAGAGCTGGAAGGAGAGGCTGGCTGAGGGTAAGGACTGTTCAGTCATCAACAAACATCAGATCAGATTTCACCTGATAGGAATGTATTGATCTCTGTGGTGAAGGTTGGAGTTGAATGAAAGGAGGCAAAACACACTGATGCATGATCTGCTTCTACTGGCTGCCACTCTGTTAACCCTTCACCTGTGTTTGACCTGTTCAGGTGAGTTCACTCATGAGATGCAGGTGCGTTTCCGACAGGAGATGGAGAAAGAGAAGAAGGTGGAGGTGTGGAAGGAGAAGTTTTTTGAAGAATACCACGGTCAAAAGTAAGAGTGAAGCCATTTCTCCACATCTGAATCTGCTCTGTCATACTGTGGGGTGGGTGGTTTACAGGTCAGAGTATTGTTCGTGTTTATTGACTGAACATTGTTTACATCAAGAATCAATAGTGTGTTGTAGACATTTGTGTTTGACCCAGTGTTTTAAACACACAGTCTAACTTCTGCCTCTAGGGGCCTCTCAATATAAACTATAACAAAAGACGTTCAGTGACGTCTTGAAATAGCGTCGGATCATGGGAGTTGAGAGATTCCTTCAGTGTCAGTGGTTCAGGAAATCAAACCGACCTTTTGATTACAACCGTGAACAACACTGAATAAAGCAGTCTGACATTTAAAGTCAGTGTTTGAGCGACGTTGTACAGAGCAGAGACTCTGGGAAGAGTTGGAGCTGAGTTTGATTCTAACATTTGTTCTGATTGTTTCTCTGATAACTTATGAACCAGACGTTCAGCAGGTTTTTACCAGCAGCTGAATTATCCACAGAGGTGTCCTCCTCTCCATAACAAACACATCAGGAGGTTAAAACCAGTAGAAACACCCATAAAGCTGTTTCACTTTAAAATTCATAGATTCACCGACGCTCTTCAGTGACACAGGACAGGACGTCTCCAGCAGCTGGGAGCTGAGCTGTCTAACATTTCCTCAGCTTGTTTCTCTGATAACTTCAGATCCAGACGTCCGACGACTAAAATCTTTCATCTGGTTCAAATATAAAGCTGAAAACCACCAAGGTGTAAAAAGTGTATGTGGCTTAAAACTAGATAAAAGTCAGTGTTGAGCTTCTGTCAGACAAACACACTGACACATGATCATAGAGGATATGATGTCACGGACAAGCGATCAATGAATCGTTACCATGATTAAAATCACAGATTTCTCTAGTTTGAGAATTGATGGAAACATTTGGGATAATGTAAGAACACAATTCAACAACATTTAGAGCACAGGTCTAGTTTTTAGAGATTTCAATGTGGTGAAGTTACAGATTAACTTGAAGTTGTTTATGGCTCCTGAACTCCACGTGGTCTAGACGAGTGTGCATCTGAACTGTGGTGTGTTTGGCTGCAGGTCCGGTCTAACACGAGAGGAGTCTCTGAAACTCACCATGAGTGAAGCCAGTGAAGTTGGAGCCAGTGTGCTGGACAGTGATGTGGCAGTGGTGACGAGCGGTGCCCCCAAGAGACGCAGCGTGGGTCGGCGGAGGAGAGACGGCAGGATGAGGAGGCGCACGCGAGCTGACCTGCGTCGCAGGGCCCGCAGGACCCTCTGTAAGGCCCCTGCTGCAGCCCTTCAGTCTGCAGACACAGCTGAGGCCAGCGCTGCAGTCGACATGTCAACGGTTTCTGTTGGCTCACCTGTGTCCGATGCCACCGTGGTTCAGGGCGAGGTTGTGCTGCAGGCCGAGTGTGGCGTGGAGCTCCCAGCCGAGAGCGCCTCCATGGAGCCAAAGCCCTCCCCCGACCCGGAGCCGGTCACGTTACCGGCCTCCACCCCCACCCCCACCCCAACTCCCAGCCCCAGCCCCAGCCCAGCATCCACCAGTGCAAACGAGGAGCCCGAGGTGACAGCCCGCCTACTCCCCGAGGAGGCTGCACCTGTCCTGACCTCCACCTCCTCCCCGTCCTCCTCCTCCTCTGTCTCGTCTGCCTCCTCGCCCGCCTCCTCACCCTCCTCACCTTCTGATAGACAGGGAGCTTTTGCTGCTGGCCTGGACTCATCTTCATCCTCCTCAGCATCTTCCAGCGCCGCAGTGGCGGCCGATCCCCTGGACGACACCGCCTCTGTGGTCACATCCGTCACAGGCGGCACTGTCACCAGCAGCCGAGAGAGCAGCCCCTCCGCCAGCCCAGCCAGCACCCCAGCCCCCAGCGCCCAGCTCAAGGAGCAGAAGAGGAGGCCAGAGGAGACTCAGGCCTTCTCCAGCTTCCCCGAAAAGAGGCCGCGGCTCGACGACCGTCAGTCCTTTCGTACCACAATCGACGGTGTCCGTTCGGAGAAGCCGCAGCCGACAACAGAAGAGCCCAAGGTGCCGCCTATCAGGGTAAGACTAAGCTGCACACACCTGCACACACCAATCATTCACCTGTTGTTCAGGTAACCCTTTCACTCACTGTCCCTGTGTCTCTGTCCCAGATTCAACTGTCCAGAATCAAACCTCCCTGGGTCAAGGGCCACCCAACCTACCAGATCTGCCCCCGGATCGTGCCCCCCGGCGAGGGCTCGCGGCGGTCGGGGACGGGGGGCGCACGCACCTTGGCAGACATCAAAGCCCGCGCCCAGCAAGCCCGGGCCCAGCGCGAGGCCGCTGCTGCTGTTGCAGCCTCTGGCGACGGGGCGGGGTCGGCCGGGGTCCGGTTGCGGCCTGCTGCTGGGCTACCGGATAGCAGCAGTGGAAGAAGAGCACGAGAGCATCCGGGACCTATCGAGCCCGGAGGAGGAGGAGGAGGAGGAGGAGGAGGAGGAGATAGTGGGATGGAGGAGCAGGGATCGTCTTCAGGCGCTAATTCGTCTGGAACACAACTACTGCTTCTCAGTGTAGATCCCACACCCCAGCCCTCCCCCTCCCTGTCCACTACCTCCACCTCCATGTCCCTGGAGCCCTCGCAGACACCCAGCCCCCCTCGAGAGGAGGCAGTTGGGGGGCCAGAGTCTGTAGAGGAAATAGAAGCTACATCCACCGGAGTTCAGAGCCCCCCCAACGGGATCACAGACAAGGCTGCTGACTCGCCAGAGCCCGACACTGTAGCCGAGTCTGTGGCCCCCCAGCCCACCAGGAAAAGCCAGGTGCCAGAGTCGGTGGCAGCCCCCTCAGAGAGGCCAGACCAAGTCTGTGAAAAACCCTCACTGGCCCCGACTTCAATCCCTGATTCCCTCCCCAGGTTCGGGGCTCAGGGTGTGGATGTTATTCAGACGCTGGCCAGCTCCAAGGAACAAGGGAAAGAGGCCGGGCAGGGGGGTGTCATCCAGCATGGCTCCCATCACATGGACCCCCAGGAGCCCCTCCCTCACTCAGCTGCAGAGACAACAGGTGTGGACTCTGTGTCCGGAGCAGAGAAGGAAGACGAGGCGGGTACTCACAGCGACTCCACGGAAACCGCCTCAGACTGTGAGAACGAGAGTCAGGACGATGAGCAGCAGCAGCCGGACCAGGACTGGGGCCCCCTCCTCAGCACCCAGAGAAACAGCCAGCTGGTCATATGCAGCTCTCAGAACCAGCAGCCAGTCATCCAGGCCCACGTGTCCAGCCGCCAAGGTCAGACCGTCATTCAGCCCTGCTTCCCCAACAGTTTGCCCCGCCCCCATTCTGTGGACCAGCAGTCTCACACTCATGGGCTCAAGGACCCTAGCGTCGTGGTCAAATTGGAACCAGTGGACGACGGTCGAGCCCCCAGACAGAGTTCTGCTGAGGAGGATTGTCGTGGAGGCGTGAAGTCCTCGGTGTCCTCCAGGAGACCGTCCAGCTCCTCCAGACCCGTGTCCAGCGTGGAGGCCAACAACCCTCTGGTCACCCAGCTGCTGCAGGGCAGCCTGCCCCTGGAGAAGGTCCTACCCCCACACTCTGCCAACAGGCTGGAGATCAGCCGACTGCCAGGACCCCAATCCAGACCGCTGCCACCAAGGACCCCAGGGCCTCGCCACAGGCCTGACACCTCTGCCCAGTCTTCTAGTCCAGAACTGAACATGGTCTCTCAGCTCCACATCAAGTCTCCAACAGGCCGCCCGGTGTCGTGTGTGATGGAGGCCCCAGCAGTGTCACAGTATCAGTCCCAGCAAGCCCCCGGGGCTGTGCCGGTCATCACCCCCCTGCCCCCCTCCTCCTCCTCCAGGAGTAAGTCAGAGCCCAACTACCAGAGTGCTGTGGAGTCGGCCGTCATCAAAGAGTCTCGTGGCCCCCAGCCCTCCCCTGGGGCGACTCCGGACCGGCCCCAGCCAGCCCACCGGACCATGCCTAACGGCCCGTCTCCTCCCCACGCAGACACCTGTCCCACGGAGATGCTGCCTACTATTAAGATTAACTGGCGCCCCCCCCAGTCTCAGCTCCCCCACCCTCACCAACAGCAGCTCTCTCCTGCACCCACCATAAAAAATGAAGCAGTGATGCGCCCCTCCTGCCAGGCTCTGGCCAAATCCTCTCCCATCGTGCCCATGAGTGTCACCAAAAAGGAGCCATTGAGCTCTATGGACAGCTACCTGAGTGGGGGGGCAATGGAGGGGCTCCTTAACATGGAGATGACTTTAGCCAGGATGGCAAAAAAGGAGCACATTAAAGCTCCCTACTCCTCTGGCTCCCCCTCCACCTCCTCCTCTCCTTCCCCCTCCTCCTCTGCCTCCTCTCTCCCTTTCCAGCTGTATGGGAAGCTGCCCAAGCCGGGCGGAGGTGTGGGCGCCGTGAGCTACACAGCCAACGTGTCAGTCATGGACAATGGCGGCTTCTCGCGGAGCATGGCAGACGGCGTGCTGCAGCTGCACCCCCGCCTGGCCTCCGGTCAGACCCTGAGCATCCAGGCCTTCACCGACAGCACGACAGAGGAGGTGGCGCTCAAGTGCTCATGTCGCCTCAAAGCCATGATCATGTGCCAGGGCTGCGGCGCCTTCTGCCACGACGACTGCATCGGGCCCTCCAAACTCTGCGTGTCGTGTCTGGTGGTCAGATAGCATGGTGACTGTGTGTGTACAGGATCAGGACTGGGGCGCTCTGAAGGAGGGGGGGCCTGACAGGCAGGACTTGTATAATATAACTGGTCTGTATTTTTTGTTGTTACAGATTTTCAGATTTTTTAGTTGTACTGATATATTGTTATTATTGTTATTATTATTATTATTATTATTATTATTATTATTATTATTATTACTATTGTGAATTTGGGGCATGATTGATTGTAAATTGTGCCTTTTTTTTTTCTCTCCTCAAAAACATTTACCTCATCTTATCTCGTTCCACCTCTCATCACTCGGTGGCCATGTTTGTTTTGGTCCCTGTCTCCTCAGCAGACTGGGACTTGTTGTCTCTTTGCGCAGAAGAAGTATTTTTTTAACCATTAAAATGAGTAAAAGTTTGTTTGTGTTTGACTCGTTCACTTCAGCTCCAGTCTGAAAATAAAATGATCAGTGAGTGGTCCAAGGCTTTTTGAATCCTTCATACCTGTGTCAACAGAACCTTGACCCCCCCCACACACCTGACTGTAGAGATCCTCCATCACAGTCCACTGTCAACCCTAATTCAGGACCATGTAACACCAGGACCAGGATTACAAGGACTGATACTGAGGCAGCTGATGAACTTCTGAATGTTTCCAAATCCACCAATGATTTAATGAACATGTAGCGTCTCTTTAATGCTTCATGTTTATTGTGTGTGATCATGTTGATGCTAATGATTCTGGCACAGGAAACAACTGACTGTCAGCAGTGTTGATATGGCTGCTGTTGATCACTAAATGAAGAATGGGACACAGACTGTCAGAAGACTGAACAGCACAGAAACATCTGGTCCACACCTGGGTCCAGTTTCACAGACTTGTCTACATACACACATATGTATATATGTATGTATGTGTGTGTGTGTATATATGTATATATATACATATACATACATGCATACATTCATATGTGTGTATAGTGTTGGTCTAGTCTTCATGTTGCTCATAGATCAGTCTGTTAGTCAGAAAAATAAAGGCTGACTCATTTTAAGTGAAAAACATTAGGCACCTTACCCCCAGACTAATTTAGGCCTAAGACCAATGTTACCATGGTAACGATGACACCTGCGCTGACCAGAGCACCCAATGACAAAAAAACAGGAAAACATGGCTGATAATTTGTGTTTTGCTAACACTGTTATTGTTAAGAGAGCGAAGAGAAAGAGTTTTTAAACCAACTCAGATTTTCTGTCTGGCATTTTTTAAATTTACCCAGAATTTATTTTACCACAGTCTGACTTAATATAGTCAAGAACTGAACTGCTTTGTGTAGCAGATGAATTCAGACTCAGTCGATCTGAAGTCTGACTGTTTGTTATACATAAGCCTCAGTCAAAGTCTGTCTGTGTGAAACTGGCCCCTGGTCTGGAGTCTAAAGGGTGGCAGTGCCTCATACATGTGACAAAGATGTTATAGTGTTTGAGGGTATATGAGATATATATGAGTGTATTGGTCACATGACCATCAGTGGCTAAAGGATGTGATGAAGAAGGTGTAGAGATGTTGAGGCTCTAAACGACGACGTGTTCTCACTGATCTGTTCCCCTGCTGCTCCCCTGTGTCTTTATTCCAAGGAGACGCTCAAGACAAACTTCAACACAACATAAACCAACAGGAGAAATCATGAGACTCTTTCTACAACAATAAACGATGTGTTTGACTGTGAGGAGTAGTTTGTTGTTTAGAAAAACAGAGGCCACTCATCCACATGCACTGTGGGTTAACCTTTATTTCAAGAGCAACTTAAAGACTAATCCTGACACAGCCATCATTAACACAGACGATACAAAATAAATATTCACCATCACTTTGTTCTTCATCACCAAATAAATAACAAATATGTGCAGCTCAATATTCACAGTGTATTGCAATGTACTGAAAATAGTTTGTGGAAATAAAAAGGAAAATCATATAAACATAAGCACCAAAAAATATTTTAGAAAATTATTAAAAACTTTCAGTTACAAAATATTTGCACTTAAAAAGATCCTGTATTTTAAATAAATAATAAGATTTATAAAACAATTCATAGTTGATATCTTAAAATATTTCCTCTTTGTTCAACAGTGCAGAGGAAACGATCACCTTCTCTTGGTTACTGGTTAAAATCTTCTCAGGTAGCATTTTCAAATAAATAAAAAAAACTGAATAAATAGATAATGTTTCATAAATAAGCCAACACAAAAATAATACAGCAGACATGAGTAAATAAGTTGTTATTAAACCAACATTTGCAAAGGACTTAAATAGTTACACAGCAATTGTAAGAATGAATCTACAAACTAGTCCTGGAGGTGCAACATCACTATGCTCTTATAGATACTATCAACATTATTGTGTAATGGGATATGTTCACTAACTAATCTGTTCACTGCTCTGTGTGCACAGTCACAGTTTGATCCACACCCTCGTCTCTTCACACTCACACCATCATAAAGCAACATGCAAACAGGAAACAAACGCAAACAACAGATGACAAAGTTCCAAATTAGAAGAATTAATTACATACAGTATCTAAAGGTATGGAAAGAAAGAGTGTTGCTGTGGGGACCGTGGCCCTGCTCCGTCACACCTCGATGCCTTTCACAGCCTGATTGATGGACTCGAGCAGGGCCCGGTTCTCAGGGTTCTGGTAGCAGTCTTTATTAGTAAACATGTGGGTCAGGGTGTCCACGTAGCTATCGAAGTTCTGCTCGGACAGCGGCTCCTGCTGAACACACACAAGGTCAAAGGTCAAGTCTTGTACGTCTGAGTCAGCGTCGTAAACCTGGACTTGTGACTCTTCATACAGAATAACAATGATTCTGAGCTGCATATCATTCAGTCTGCGTTAGAGCTCCCTGTCAGCAGGGAAACAACAGACTGGTCACCAGTCTTGTCCCACCTGTGAGACCAGGTCCAGCAGATCCCAACACCCCACAGACACCGTATGCACAGGTGTAGTGTATTTGTGTAAGTACAGGTATTATGTTAATTAAGGTTTACAGTTAGACTGAG
Organism: Seriola aureovittata; assembly: GCF_021018895.1. Lineage (NCBI taxonomy): Eukaryota > Metazoa > Chordata > Actinopteri > Carangiformes > Carangidae > Seriola > Seriola aureovittata. Next base: position 1,309,553 of record NC_079372.1, on the reverse strand, counting down.
AAGCTTCATCTGAACATTTCTGTCAGAGAACGATATGTTTTTAGACACAGCATTTAATTTACATTGACTCATTTGACACGCTTTTAGCTGTTAGAATTAAATGTATTCAATTCAAACTGTCCAGACAAAATGATCCAAATATAACTGAAACCATTTGATTAATAAAGTGACAGCAGGTGCTCCTCATGACATCACCTCCTTCCTCAGACCAACTGAGTGCTAGATGTTTGATTTTGTTTAAATACCAACCTGCAGCTACACCTATTTTGGCATTGTTGGCAGTATCAGGAGTATTTTACGCTGGTTGGTGAGTACGTTCCCTTCATCATGACAAACAGTAATGAAAGTGCTGATGCTGTTCCTAATACTCCCATTGTCACATCAGTTTGTACCCTTTTTTCTGTGGCTCCAGGTACACATAAGCTTTCAGGTAAGACATCTGCCATTATTATATCTGAATGGAAAGCTGCCTTACAAATGATGGTGATTGTTCAATATATTTCTCAGACCCACCAAGTAGATCTAGAGTTAAGTGCCTAGAGGGGGAGGCAAAGAGAGAAATACCCATATTGTAACAGCCAAATAGATTTTTGACAAACTTGAGGAGTTGTATGGGGATAGGGCGCCTACCTCGGTTCTGCACTCTTTATACTTCAGCTGCACCCAGAAAGTTAGGGAGACTACCCTGTCCTTTAGGTGGCCTTCAGGAAACTACACTCAGACATGAGTTACACACAAAGCTGTTGGTACAAGAATACCTAACCTTTGCCCAGGTGATACAGGAAGTGCTGGCCTTTGTAGAGGGTTATAGGAAGGAAGAAATTCCTGCTCAGACTTACGCTGTCTGAAAAAAATAACCCCTTGTTCAGCCTGATGCGGCTCCATGGCCTTACTATCGTGTTCAGTCTTATGTCCCCCAACAGGAAAAATGCATGGTCATGGATTTGCAGCAGATGAAGGAATTGATGCATGAGTTTCCAGAGCAGTTTACTTCTCGATCTCGAGAGCTGATCCAGGAGGTGAAAGAACAACAGAAGTCAGCCCCAGAGAGCTAGACACCCAACATCAATCCTCATGAGCCCTGTGTTGCATTTCAGCACAGGAGGAAAGAATATGGTGAGCAGAGTCAACAAAGACACTGGGGAAAGTTTTGGCTTTCTGATAGTCCCTCTTACTACCTCCAGCAGGGTTCAGCAGCGCAATCACCAGTAGCCAAGGAAGGGTGAGTACAGTGGTTCAAGGCAAAATGGAAGATGGCAGAAATAGTCCAACCTGGTATGTAATTACTGTAAAAAGAGGGGATAAGCATCCACAGCAACCAGAATTAGAGGGTCCAGCTGTAGAGAGCTGCCCAGCAAGAAAAAGTGACACCCACATTGACCAGGCTCACTTACCTGGAGAAAGTCCTACTATTGATGTAAAAATAGAAGGTATCACTCAAGTGATTTCTCTGCCTCCACCACAGGTTGACAAGCGTGGTGCTGAGCCGTACAACAGTGTTAAAGGGAAAAACTGTTTGCCGCTGCAGATGGAAGACTGGGTTTTGTCCGCCTTATGATCAAGAACTGAATCTGAATCCCTACACAGAGTGAGCAGATCATTTATTTACCACACAAGGGCTGGACTGCATGGTCAGGATTATCAGGCAGTGTTGGAGCTGCTTGGATTCCACCAAAAGCACAGTGGCAATGGAACAGGGAGGTAGAATTCCAGCTCAGGTAAGAAACTGTGGCCAGACACCTGTCTTCTTGCATCGCTATCAGAAGCTGGGAGAGGTCTACCAAGTTGATGACCACAGCTCACATACTCACAGCAGCTGTGGTCATCAACTTGGTAGACCTCACAGTCTTACAGAACAGAATATGTAAGTGAGTGCCCACTCTGCCTGTGTTGCCCAAACAAAAGCAGCTGATACACCCAACCCAGTCAACCTCTCCACAGAAAGCCTGAGAGAAAACCAGCATCACCAGCTCTGAGACCTGCTCCTATGGTGTCTTTGCAAATCACTCTGAGGATTTTGGGTGGACAAAGGCAGTGAAACATACCATACCCACAGAGAAGGTCCCACTCATCCGTAAAAGGTATAAATCTCTCCTGAACTCTTCCACAAAATGAGGTCAATACTATGGGAGTTCTAGATTCTAGGATTGTACAAAAGGGAGCCGTCCTTGAGCGTCACTCATTGTGCTTTTCCTTAAAAAGGATGGTTCCCTACTTGTCTGTTTAGATCACAGGAAGCTGAATGCAGTGAGCAGGATGTACACTTACCCTCGTCCATGGGTAGAGGAATCACTGACCTCCATGTTCAATGCCATGTGGCTCTCCACAATGGATCTGGCCTCAAGGTACTGATAAGTACAGCTGCACTCGAAAGATGGGGGAAAAAAAACTTTCACCACACCAATGGGGCTTTACAAGTTTGACTGCATGCCGTGTGTGGGTTAACCTATTCCCCAACAACTTTCCAGAGACTTATGGAAAGTTGTCAGGGAGACTAAATTTGAGTAAATTCTGAGGCATTGCTCATGTCCCTGGATGATGTGATAGTGTACTCAAAAGGGTTGACTCTGGTGATCCTGGACCCCGAGAAGAGCAAGGCTGTACCTGAGTGGAAAACACCAAAAACTGCCACTGAACTGCACTCTTTCCTAGGCTTCATCTGCTACTACCAGAGGTTCATAAAGAATTTCTCACGTAAAGCTTTTAACCCATAAGGACCCACGGTGACACGGTTGTCTCACGCCCTATTAATGCTCAGGATGGTTCCATGTTAAGTTAATCCTTGATTTTTCACTCATGAAGTCCCAGAGTAACACCTATAGCGCATTTATGATAGGTCATGTGACCAGTGGGGTGATCATGTGTTTCCATACCAACCGACTGAACTTGACTGAAAGTTGCATTTGGAAAAACCAGCTACCTAGCTAATTTGAAGCTGCTCTTTCAGAGGCTAAAAGGTAAGATTTATCCAATTCAAGAATTGCAATGTTTAAATATCATGCTGTTTGTTAAAAATAAACTATTGTTTACACATTTCTTGAAGAACTTTGTATAAAACGATCAAGTAAATATTGGTGTGACACAAATGTCACATCGGGCAATTAGCCTAAAAACGGTTGAAAAAAATTGTTGTGACTTATGTGTCACAATAAGAAAACTAATCATGATCTGATCAGTTTACTTGGCTGAATCAATTATATTTAGTTATATATTGTTTATTCTAGCTTAATTGAACCAATATCAGTTATATAATTTTATTCATGGGTTGCAATAAGACCTGTTGGGCACCAAGTAGCTAGCTACTAAAATGGCAGGTCTGGGACTACATCATGACATCAGGCAAGGCATGAATATTTACCATTTTTTCTCTCTAGATGAACAGGGAAAAGAGATGGGATTGGGATAAGCATAGCCAGTTCATTCTGGACATGATTCAGAATGGAGATGAAAGTGAGATTGAGGGATTTGGTGGTACCAGCTCAGATGAAGACGATCCTGTCGAAGATCCAGATTACACTCCCTTGAATCAGGAGTCAAGTGAGTCTGAATGTGAGTCAGAAGAGGAAATACCTCAACCAGAAGGGGAAGTGTCTCAACCAAGAGAAGTACCTCAACCAAGTACCTCAACCAAGAAACATCCTACTGGCCAAGAAAATAAGTTCTCTTGGAGAAAGAAACCTTTTGAAGCCCCTGACTGCACGTTCAAAGGAGAGAGTGTCACACCTCCAGACGAGCTTCCCACTCCCCTGCAGTACTTCAGGAGGTTCATTACAGAAGAGATGATAGAGTCATTGATGGAGCAAACCAATCTGTACAGTGTCCAAACCACTGACACGCTCAAGAATGTGAACACCACAGTCAAGGAGCTGGAAATCCTAATTGGCATGTACCTGCGCATGGGTCTTTGCCAGCTTCCAGGAAACCGTACCTACTGGGAAAACAACACAAGGTGTGCCATGGTAGCTGATAACATGTCACGCAACCGTTTTCAGACCCTCCTCGCATCTCTCCACTTCGCTGACAATACGGATTCATCAAACAGGCAAGAAGGGGACAAATGCTGGAAGATCCGTCCATGGCTTGATATGTTCCGCAAACAATGTCTTGAGATCACCCCAGAAGAGTACAACTCTATCGATGAGCAAATGGTGTCTTTCAGAGGAACGCGCAGCCCAATAAGGCAGTATGTCAAGAGCAAGCCCCACCCCTGGGGATTCAAGATCTGGGCCCGTTGCACTTCCACAGGAATCCTCTGTGATTTTCAGGTGTATGAAGGTGGCACTGGGAAAAGAACCACATTTGGCATGGGAGGAGACGTGGTGCTCAAGCTGTGTGAAACTCTTCCACCAGGCCAGAACTACAAAGTGTTCGCTGACAACCTGTTCTCTTCAGCACCACTGGTGCTTGAGCTTCTTCAGCGGCAGATCTTCTACACAGGTAACAGACACACACACACACACACACACACACATACTGACACACATATGCACACTGACATACACTGACACACACAGGTATTAACAACATAAACAATTATCATCTTTCACTATTGTCCTATTCTCACTTTTGTCTTATTCTCCTGTATCCTCTCTTGTTTTTGTTTCTAGTTTTGTCACTCATTTTGTCTTATTGTTTATGTATTACAGGAACACTCCGCAGCAATCGCTTGTCTGGATGTCAGCTTGAGGATGACAAGAGTCTTGCCAAGAGAGGCAGAGGATCTTTCGATGCCAGGGTGGAGAAAGAGGGATCCATGGCCATTGTAAAGTGGCATGACAACAGATCGGTCACCTTGATCTCCTCTCACACAGCAGTGGAACCACAGGACAAAGCTCACCGCTGGAGCAAACAAGAGAAAGCATTCCTTGACGTCAACCGGCCACACATCGTCAAAGAGTACAACACCTTCATGGGGGGGGTTGACCTCATCGATGGATGTATTGCCAGGTACAAATACAACATGAGGTCACGGAGGTGGTACATCTACCTGTTCTGGCACAGCATCATGCTAGCCCTGGTCAACGCGTGGCTGACCTACCGCCGTGACTGCAAGCTGCTTGGTCAGAGGCCACTAAATCAAAGAAGATTCCAGGCAGAGGTGGCAACTAGCCTCATCCTCATCCAGGCAGAAAGGGGGCGCCCATCACTCGACAGCAAAACCCCATCTCCACCAGCACCTCCCAAGAGAGTCCGTGTCGGAGTTCCTGATGATGTTCGTCTGGACCAGGTTGCACACTGGCCTGTGAAATGTGCCAAGCGTGGCCGCTGCAAAATCTGCAAAACCAATGCAACCACCACCGTCTGCGAGAAATGTGACGTGCGTCTCTGCTTCACTGAAGAGAGAAACTGTTTCAAAACATACCATTTTGCCTAGGCACACACCCAAACCCCTCTGCTAAATAGGTAATCCACCAGTAGTTCAAGCTCTGGCCTTCATCCCTATATTTCTACTTTGTCCAGAAACAAATCTGTTACAAATTCCACAAAAGTTGTTGAGCTTTTAGGTTATTCATTGTGGAATTACAAATGTTATTATTCTGGTGAGCTTTGACAACCTGTTAGAGAGTAGAAAAGGATCAATAGTGATCAGTGGTGTGAAGTGGAAGGCAGGGACAGTGTTATTGATATCATTTCCTTCCATAATTATTAAGATAAGCAGCTAAACCTACTCTATGAGGCATCATGTTTTTTTCATTGTTCAGATGGTACTTTTCTTGTTGTTGATCTGAGAAAATGCCTAGACTAAACCTACAAAGAGTTTTTTTTTTCATTATTAAGATGTTATTTATGTTGTTGGATGTTGATCTGAGGATATACAAATAAAAAGACAAAGAAATACATTCTCAGGCTGATTTATTTAAAAAAATTTCAGATTAAGGTGTAACATATAATTTAACTATTTTACGCCCGAAGTGACATCTAAGTCACTTTTGAGATCTTTGCCACCTAGTGGCAGAATTTTGAAAATTTTTTGAGAAATGTGTTCTATGTGCTCTATTTAATCTGTTTTATGCCCCCCATAATTTTCCTTGCGGTAGAAATGGGTCCGGGTCTTTATGGGTTAAATCAGCTGCTGAATGGTACTGGCCCCAAAAGGGCACGTCTCTGGGAATGGACAGATGAATGTGAACAAGCCTTCCACACCCAAAAAGAACAACTCAACAGCACCCAAATCCTGGCTTTTGCAGACTTTGCTCTCCCTTTTCACCTATACACAGATGCCTGAAACCAAGGCCTAGTAGCTGTACTCTGCCAGCATCTAGATGGTAAGGAGAGAGTAATTGCTTATACAAGCCAAAGCCTTCCTTTGAGTGAAAGTTATCAATCCAATTATAGATATTTTAAGTTGTCTGGCAAACTTCAATTACACCATCCAGCACAGGCCAGGTCGTCACAATGCAAGTGTTGATGCCTTGTCCAGGAAGCCCAACTCGCCAAACGAACTGGAGATTTTTACTTTCAGCCAGGGAAAGGGGAGTACTTCCAAAGCAGGTTTGAACATTTCATCACTGACTGAACATTTAACGGGGAAATAGACTCATTACTAAATATTTAAAATACCTCAATGGCCACGTTTGATTTATTTTATTATTATTATTATTATTATTATTATCTTTTGCAGGTGAAAAAAAGGTTGTGCAGGTGTTAGATCCAGACCTGAAAAAAGACCTTCACCGCTGTGCATGTGCAAGGGATAAACCCAATAGCGACAGCTCTTAGAGGGTGCAGCCTATATGAAATAGGATGATTATATATACATACATACATACATACATACATACATACATACATACATACACACACATACTAATAGAAACTAAAACAAACTATATATAGAATTAGTTTCTTCTTTTAAAAGAATTCAAAATGCATTGTGTATACTCACCATGGTGGGTAGGCGGATGTTGGCCAGGCTTTGGATCAGGGCCTGACTCAGACCAGATAACTCCAGGAACAAAGCCTCATTCCTTTCCTCAATCTGTTTATTCTCCTCCTCCATGCTCTTCAGGTTCTTCTCCATTGAAGAGATCTGAAGCAGAGACAGACACACAACAAGCAGCAACACACAGAGCTTTACTAATGCATCAGTGAAATTAGTTTCTGCAGCATCCTGCAGTCTCTACTGTCTTTATTGTCTCTGATCAATGCCAAATCAACAGGCATTGCCTCCTGAATGTATTTCCTCACCTGAGTGTGCAGGTTCATCATGTCAGTCTCCATCTCTGAGTTGGACTCATTCAGCTCATTGATCTCCTTGTTGAGCTGTTTGATGTCCTCATCGTTGTCCAGAACTGTGTGAACACAGTTAGCAAACACAAAATCAAGACCCCTGCTAACCCTGTGGTGCTGCAGTGTGTTCAGCTGTAGAGAACATTACCCCTCTGAGTCTGTGCTCTTTCTATGTTGTTGTCTCTATGTGTTAGTGATAACAGCAGCAGACACAATTTGAGATATACTGTTAGACAGAGGGACTAACTCTTACCGTCACTGGCTCTGAACTTTGCAGTAATGTACTCGTCTCCAGGGAACTTGGCTCTCTTCTTGTTGGCTGACGCTCTGGGACAACCTGACAGACTGAGATGAGCAGCTGATCAGTTCTATGAGTCAATACTTAGATTTCGAAATTGGCAGTAAGTTTCTCAACATTAATATAATAATAATATTAACCACCTTAAGACCTTTATCATTTCTGATTATCTGATGAAGTGGTGCCTGTTTCCAAACTGATCTAGATTCAAGTGGAATTTAGTTGCTGAGTGACCCAGTGACTTTTTGCTGGACCCCTCTGTGTTGAAATGAATTACAGGGCTGAATGCGACCTTACTGAATTTACTGTAAACCATCTCACATATAATGAACTTCAAGCTTCAGAACCTTGGGATCCCTCAAAGTTTGGATCCCCAGATCAGTTGGTGATCTAACCTTGGTCCATGTGACTCTACTTCATGGTGAATTACCAAAGGAAATGAGCAGTATTTGTCTAAATCGGGTTTTCAAAGTGTGGGAAAGTGAATCATGTAAAAGAGCTTAAAGGGTAATAAAGTGCACCCTGAGCTGCACTGCTGACAACTGAATGTGAATACAGCTAAAAAACTTTTCTATGTTTCATTGATCCTGATTGAGAACCTTGGACTAACCACTATGAACCAATCAGAAATTTGTGTTTTCTGTAATACAAAAGGTCGATTGGGCATCTTCCAGAGGAAGCTATGAAACAAGTCCAGGCTCTGTGTAGCCAATGATCAGAGATCATTCACCTCCACCTTTGTATCAGATGATGAACTGTCACTGTCAGGGTCTCAGGTCAGACCTGGGGAGGGGGACTTGTATGAATGTACTCTGAGATGAAGGTGTATGCTGAGCTGCTCTCTAAACGATACCTGCGGTGAGTCAGGAAACTGCCGTTAGCGTGGCCGGAGCCGTCGCAGCCTGGCGTTGGGCAGGTCGGGCCTTCAGTCTTGAAGGCCTTCCAGGAGAAGGGGGTGCCATTAAGAAGACCTTCCTTCTGCCGACGTGCTGCCAGCGGACAGCCGTAGGCGCTACGATGAGTGGCGTACTTCCCACTGATGTGGCCCAGACTGTCGCAGCCGGGAACTGGACACCTGGAGGCAGAAAACACTGAATAGACTCACTGAGAGAGAGGAGGTGCAGCAACAGAGGGACTCAAGGATCCAGATTTGGTCCTTCAGGTTCAGAATTTATTTGGCAACCACTTCTAAACGTCCCAGAAAATACAAATGTCACAACATCAAATGTGTGAATGAAATGTGTAATTACATAAACATGAGGCTGCATTCAATATTTTAAATGGACTGTAAAAAGGCCTCAGTAAACCTTCAATTAGATCCTTCAGTCAATTAAATATAAGCTTATTTTATTTGTGACTGACTCTCCTCACATATCCTCTGTACAAATGTCTCTTTGATCAATTTTTCATTTGACGTGGTTTCTCCTCCATATACAGAGTGTATGAGAATAATGTGTAACTGCATGGATAGTACAAAAGTTTGTGTAATATACTGACGCAAACTAAAGGAAACTTTAGTCTATCACAATTTGTGTGATTATATGAAACAATGTTTTAGGTTTGGTTAGAGCTGCATGTGGTAGGGTTGAGATGTGAGGTCTGTCCTGTTGCACTGGAGGATAAATTAGTATTAAACTAAAAACCATGTCTCACTTTCAGAACATGTTAATCTCATGAATTATAATTCAGTATATTTCAGACTCTGCCTCTCAGGTCCTTTTGCTCACCTCAGCAGCTCAGAGTCTTCCTTGTCATCTTTGGTGGGGACTGATTTGACCCCGCTCTTCTTGGCTCTGGGGCACCCGGACAGACTGGCAGAGAGGAACAGAGGGAGAGTCACAGCATCTGTCAGCAGAGTGACTGATGGTGCAGTAGGCAGATGAGGAGGAGAGCTCCTACCTTCTATGTGAAGCATAGTTTCCAGTGATGTGGCCTGATCCATCACAGCCTGGAGTCGGACACCTGAGACACAGACACTCTGTCACTCTGCAGGCCTGACCTGTATATACTGACAGTGTAGACACTCTGCTGCTGCCATGCTGCAGCAAGGCTCTGTTCAAACAGCTGGATACCAGAACCCAGCAATAGGGAGTAATACAATATTTTACTGTTTCCAATCTGTTGAATAAATCATAATCAACCAGAAAAGTCACTGTCTTAATACAAGCAGAAAATCATTAGACACATACATATATGTCTAATATTACATAATATTAATGTTACATGATACAAAAACTTTCACAATAAAGGCAATTGTGAAGCCTGCCAACAATAATATTAAATAATAATAATAATAATAATAATCATTTAAAGCTCCATATTTTGCTCTTGTCCAGTGTTTTATTTGAACTGTTGATCCATAAGAAGATATATAGTAGTTCATCTCAGTGTAGTTTTACACGTCCTCTCTCTGGAGCTCTAGTAACAGCAGTTCGGTGAGCCAATCAGAAGAGAGGAGGCTCTGAGCCTCTCTTCTGATTGGCTGACTGTTTTCTGATTGATCCAATAAAAATATAGCAGATTTCAGTTAAAACACTCAGAGAAACCAAATCCTGCAAGGTTTGGATGGTGGGTCCAGGTGGGCGGGGCTTGATGACTGCTTTGTTGTGACATCACAAAGTTCCAGAAGTCCTGACGGCTGGTTTTAAGGCTCAGTTTCTGAATACAGGCTGTGTGCATTTCTCTGTGGACTGAGGCTTTGATACTTTCACAGTATTAATATAGAACCTAGACCTGATCTATAATCAAACACATGGACATCTTCCTTTATACTATATGGAGCTTTAACTTCAGTGCTCGTTGTAATTAGGTCTTTTTTTATGAATGAACTCTTTATTTATGAACAAACTGGTGTAATGGCAGCTGTTTTATAAAGCTGTAAGAAATAAGAAACCCAGACACTTATTATGGAGGGTTACTTCAGTTAAATATGATATTATAGAAATATTACTGTTCCATAAAAGATCAAGTATGTTGGTGCAGGCACGCAGTTTCAACCCTGTATCATTAATACACGTGTTTGTAGACCTCAGTGAGTTGTGTCTGTGTTGAGAGCAGAGCAGGGACAGAGCTGGACATGAGGAGACAGCAACAGAGGAAGACATACTTCAGTTCAGCTGTGTGGGCAGCCATGAGGGTCCGAAGTGACTTATCAGCAAGAGGACAGCCAGACAGACTGGAAGATACAGAGAGAGAGAGACCGTCAGGAAACCAGAGACCTGAACTGGACTACAGAGACAGAGACCTGAACTGACTAAAGAGCCAGGACAGAACTGGACTACAGAGCCAGAGACATGAACTGACTACAGAGCCAGGACAGAGCTGGACTACAGAGCCAGAGACATGAACTGACTACAGAGCCCTTGACAGAACTTGGCTATAGGGCCAGGACTTGAACTGACTTCAGAGCCAGAACGGAACTGAACTTCAGAGCCAGGACTGAACTGGGCTATAGAGCCAGGACAGAACTGGACTACAGAGCCAGGGAGAACTGGACTACAGAGCCAGGACCTGAACTGACTACAGAGCCAGAACAGAACTAGACTACAGAGCCAGAACTTGAACTGGACTACAGAGCCAGGACAGAACTGGACTACAGAGCCAGAACTTGAACTGGACTACAGAGCCAGGACTGAACTCGGCTACAGAGCCAGGACAGAACCTAGACTACAGAGCCAGAACCTGAACTGGGCTACAGAGCCAGAACTTGAACTGGACTACAGAGCCAGGACTGAACTCAGCTACAGAGCCAGGACAGAACTGGACTACAGAACCAGGACTTGAACTGGACTACAGAGCCAGAACAGAACTGGACTACAGAACCAGGACCTGAACTGGGCTACAAAGCCAGGACCTGAACTGGACTACAGAGCCAGAACAGAACTGGACTACAGAACCAGAACTTGAACTGGGCTATAGAGCCAGAACCTGAACTGGACCATGGAGCCAAAACCTGAACTGGGCGACAGAGCCAGGACCTGAACTGGACCATGGAGCCAGAATCTGAACTGGACTACAGAGCCAGACTCTGAACTGGGCTACAGAGCCAGAACCTGAGCTGGACTACAGAGCCAGGACGTGAACTGGACTACAGAACAGAACTGGACTACAGAGCCAGACTCTGAACTGGGCTACAGAGCCAGAGCTGGAGCTGGACTTCAGAGCCAGAACAGAACTGGGCTACAGAGTCAGGACAGAACTGGGCTACAGAGCCAGAACCTGAGCTGGACCACAGAGCCAGAACCTGAACTGGACTACAGAGCAAGAACAGAACTTGACTACAGAGCCAGGACAGAACTTGACTATAGAGCCAGAACCTGAGCTGGACTACAGAGCCAGGACCTTAATTGGACTACAGAGCCAGGACAGAACTACTAATCTTAACAGAAAAGTAATAGTGGAAAAATAATGACGAATGAAGGTGTGCGTGTGTGAGCTGCTCCTTCTGATTTTTAATGAGGTTAAACATAAGAGGAAAGTATTTCTGTGATTCATTAATGTGCTCATCTGATTCATCTCTAACATGAAACACAAACAGTAATTAATGTGCTACATTATATTAAAACCCTGAGTCCTCCCAACTCCTCTGTCTGTAGAGACTGCAGCTTCCACAGCTGCATATTCCCTTCCTCGTGGATCATTGACTGGAGAAACCTTTACATTAAAGCCCTCAAATGACTGTGGAAACATTTACTGGGTGTTAGTCCAGGTGAAGAGGTTCATGTGTATTAGTATTCTACAGGTGAGGAGGTAAGACCACCCCTACCTCTTCACCTGGATCAGTATCCTACAGGTGAGGAGGACCACCTCTACATGATGAAGTAGGATACAGAAAACAAGGAGGCAACACATTAGAGTTTAGGGGGCAACAACAATAACATAAAAATACATTAAAAATATTATGAATAACTATATCAATAATAAATACTAATTTAAGAACTTGCATAGGGGTAACAGGGTTAACAGGGAGTGACAGGGATAACAGGAGGGAACAGGGAATGATGGGGTAACAGAGGGTAACAAGGGGCGACAGGGTAACAAGGGGTGATAGGGAATGACAGGGGTAACGGGGTAACAGTGAGTGACGGGATAACAGGGTAACAAGGAGTGAAAAGATAACAAGAGTGACAGGGGTAACAGGGGGTGACAGGGGGTAACAGGAATGGCAGTGGGTAACAAGGGGTGACGGGAGGTAACGGGGGACAGGGGTAACAGGGGGTAACAGGTGGAAACAGGGGGTAACAGTGGTTGACAGCCACATTGGTACCCAATAGATATTTTATCGTTGTTATTGTTATTATACACAAAATAATTACACAGTCATTTGCGGGCTGTTACAGAACAGCAACCAGTCATGATCCAGTAGTCACAATAACGACACCTACATACCTACTGTAGCTACACTGAGGGAACGGAGAGACAAGACAGGGACATGGTCTGACTTTTGTCAGATTTACCATCACTCTGCTTCTCTTTATGAAATGATTCAATGACAGAATGAAATCATACTTCAACCCTTTTAAGGTACAAACACCACAGATTAATAAAGCAGAAACACTCCTCATGTCCCAGTCAGAGAGCAGGTCTCACCTTCGATGGGATGCGTAGTTTCCAGTAATGTGTCCACTGCCATCACAGCCCGGGGTGGGACATCTAAGACAAAGACACATGATTCTTATATGAAATACTACAGTATCACAGTAAGCTGTTAATGTTGAATTTGTTCAGGTCCTATCAGATGTTAGAGATGAGGAAACAACAACTCAACTCTTGTGCCAAGTCAGTTACAAAGTCAGATACTTTTCTCAGGTCTAACTGTTACCTGAATGTTGTTAAAAATGGTCTCCATAGAATCTCTCATATGACATGAACACAGCAGAAGGTTTACAGAGAGACAGTTTTATGATGTTCTGACTGTACAGAAGGTGTTTCATTGTGATCAGCAGATACACGCTACAGTGAAAGTGGAACCATGTTGTGTGAAAGGTTGTTACTTACACCAGAACCTCTTTTTTGCTGTCTTTGGGCTGAAACTTGACCTTGAAGCTGCTGGTGGTGACTTCACCGGGGTACTTCCTGTCCTCCAGGTTCTCCTGGTCCTCTTCCTCCCCATCAGATGAGGTGTATGAGGGAGCCGTATACTCCACCTGAACAAAGGTGAGAACACAGGTAATCATGATGGCATGTCATCATCATGGCTCACTCTCCTGGGGCCTCATTTATAACCATTGTGTATGCACAAAACATGGCCTGAGAGATGCATACGCCATTTCCCACGCAAAGATAGGGCTCTATAAAAACAAACCTGACAGTAAAATGTGCGCACATGTATGCTAAGTCTGTCTCATGTGTACAAACATTTTGGAGACAGGGGAAATTGGCGACACAGATGGTAAGGTGGTGAATTGAACAATGAACAGTTGCAGTGAGTCAGATGCACAGAGCGCACCAGACACACCACTTAAATAAATAAATTGTGTTCACCTACGAAATTCCCTATTTCTAATGTTATCCCAGGGTGTGTGATGGTCTACCACTGATTGCTGCAATCAATTTGGCAAGATATGAATTAATCAGCCTGATGGCTGCAAACATATACAGGTGAAACTCAAAAAATTAGAATATCGTGCAAAGGTTCATTTATTCCAGCAATTAGATTTACAAGGTGAAACTAATGTATAACATAGGTTCATAACATGCAACTCAAGATATTTCAAGCCTTCATTTGATATAATTTTGATGATTATGGCTTACAACTTATGAAAACCTCAAATTGAAAATCTCAAAAAATTAGAATATCACATACAATTAATAGAAAGGGGATTTTAAACAGAGAAATATTGGCCCTCTGAAAGGTTTAATCTTGCATATGTACTTAGTACTTGGTTTGGGCCCCTTTTGCATGAATTACTGCCTCAATGCGGCATGGCATGGATGCTATCAGCCTGTGGCACTGCTCAGGTGTTATGGAAGACCAGGATGCTTTGATAGCGGCCTTCAGCTCTGCTGCATTGTTCGGTCTCATGTCTCTCATCTTTCTCTTGGCAATGCCCCATAAATTCTCTATGGGGTTCAGGTCTGGCGAGTTTGCTGGCCAATCAAGCACCGTTATCTGATGGTTATTTAACCAGGTTTTGGTACTTTTGGCAGTGTGGGCAGGTGCCAAGTCCTGTTGGAAAATGAAGTCAGCATCTCCATAAAGCTTGTCTGCTGAAGGAACCATGAAGTGTTCTAAAATCTCCTGATAGACAGCTGCGTTGATTCTGGACTCAAAGCACAGTGGACCAACACCAGCAGATGACATGGCTCCCCAAACCAACACAGACTGAGGAAACTTCACACTGGACTTCATGCATCTTGGATTGTGTGCATCTCCATTCTTCCTCCAGACTCTGGGACCTTGGTTTCCAAATGAGATGCAAAATTTGCTCTCATCGGAAAAGAGGACTTTGGACCACTGAGCAACAGACCAGTTCTTTTTGTCTTTAGCCCAGGTAAGACGCTTCTGACGTTGTTTGTTGTTCAGGAGCGGCTTGATAAGAGGAATACGACATTTGAAGCCCATTTGCAGGATCCGTGTGTGTGTGGTGGCTCTTGATGCACTAACTCCAGCCTCGGTCCACTCCTTGTGAAGTTCCCCCACACTTTTGAATGGCCTTTTCCTGACAATCCTCTCCAGACTCCGGTCATCCCTGCGGCTTGTGCACCTTTTTCTTCCACACTTTTCCCTTCCAGCTAACTTTCTATTAATGTGCTTTGATACAGCACTTTGAGAACATCCAACTTCTTTTGCAATTACCTTTTGAGGCTTTCCCTCCTTGTGGAGGGTGTCAATGATGGTTTTCTGCACAACTGTCAGGTCAGCAGTCTTCCCCATGATTGTGAATTCTACTGAACCAGACTGAGAGACCATTTAAAGACTCAGGAACCCTTCACAGGTGTTTTGAATTAATTAGCTGATGAGCGTGTGACACTTTGAGCCTATAGTATTGAACCTTTTCCAAATATTCTAATTTTCTGAGATTTGGAATTTGGGGTTTTCAAAAACTGTAAGCCATGATCATCAAGATTATAACAAATAAAGCCTTGACATATCTCACTTTGCATGTACTGAGTTTATATCACGTGTTAGTTTCACATTTGAAGTTGAATTGCTGACTTGAATGAACTTTTGAACAATATTCTAATTTTTTGAGTTTCACCTGTAAATACAGTGGTGACACTCATGCATAATGCTGCATGATGGATACACTGGCGCGTTATTTCAGCTTTTGTGCAAACGTACACTTTTATTATGAATCCTACGCACTGATGAGGCCCCTGGTCTGGATGTGTACCATACCTCCTCATGGTCCTCTTCTTTGACTCCACTTGGTTTGGTGAAGTCCAGTGGCCCCTCCCACTCTGGCTGAGTTTGGCCCTGAGACAAGGTGGCTCCAACGTGCTGAGAGGATGAAGACGAGGAGGATGAAGGCTCTGGAGACTGCATGCCCTCCCTCTTAGTTTTCTTCATGCTGAGGTCCAAAGTGCCGTTTTCATCCACTTCAATGTCCGACTCCTACAGAGTTCAGATAAAGACGGTGAGTGTGTATGTGATTGATCTAGTCAGATCTGGTCCCAGGAAGAATGAGTGTGTACCTTTGCGCAGGGCTCCCTGGGCTTGGTGCTGAGAGTCTCTGGTCTCTCCCAGCAGCGGGTGGACAGGTTGAGGATGGCTGTTGCTGCCATGTGGGCTGCCTCTGCATCTTGGCTATAGTCATAACCACTGGAGGATGAGGCGCTCTTGGAGAATCCTCCAGACACACTGTGGCTGGGGGAGGAGGCCTTAGGGAATGATTTAGCTGTGGGAGAGGAGGGAAGTTACTGGGACAGGAACCAGAGCAGAGCAGTCTGACATGACTAAATGTTGTTAATACAGCTGCTGTCGGATCAGGTGTGTGGTTGGTTTGTATTGTACCAGAGAAATCATGTCAGTGTTCATTAAGAAGGTGACCACACAGTAATGAGCCTGGTTCCTGCTCTCCAGTTTAATCATGCACAAGAATTATGAGTTTATACTCTGACATTACAAAAATTATGGATTGTTGAATTATGAATTATGTAAAATATATTCAAGGTTCAGTGTGAATTATATCTAATTCAGTTTTATTAATATAGCACAGTTCTCTCAGGGATCTTTTCAAACAGAGTGGGTCTAGACTCTGTGTAATACAGTATTGTTGACAGACCCAACAAATCCAACATGAGCAGCAGCTGAGGACAGTGGAGAGGAAAGAAGTGATTAAACTGGTAGAAACCTGGAACAGAGCCGGGCTCATGGCAGCCATCTGCCTAGATCCACATTTTTACTGACAGATGAAAACAAACTGTGAGATCCAGTCAGAACAGCTGATCTGTCCTCTTTATTCTTTAATGTTCTCTTGCATTTTTAGGCAACTGTCTACGATGCCTGTTTCCTTCTCTGCCTCTCAAAAGCATGTCTGTGGCATGTTTCTCTTTTCTTTTTTTGTTAGACATTGTTCAGAAAGACTGTGAACTGTGACATGTAATATTAAAATATTGATCAGCCTATTTCAACCATGAAGAGGAGGAACAGACTAAATTGATTTTTTTCTTCTGCATGATGAACAAAGTTGTGTTTTCTTTATCTCAAATGCCAACTATTGTTTAAATGTATGTTCAGTTTATTCATGCACCCAAATGATTCATTATTATTCACTAAATATGAATTTAACTTAAGCAGCTAGCGACCATAAATATTGAATATAATAGAAAATTAATATTGGAAGATACTATAAATCATTACTAGAGACACAACGCTGAGGTTATAGACACAACACTGAGGTTATAGAGACACAACACTGAGGTCATAGAGACTCAACACTGAGGTTATAGACACAACACTGAGGTCATAGACACAACACTGAGGTTATAGAGACACAACACTGATGTCATAGACACAACACTGAGGTTATATAGACACAACACTGAAGTTATAGAGACACAACACTGAGGTTATAGAGACACAACACTGAGGTCATAGAGACTCAACACTGAGGTTATAGACACAACACTGAGGTTATAAAGACACAACACTGAGGTTATAGAGACACAACACTGAGGTCATAGACACAACACTGAGGTCATAGAGACTCAACACTGAAGTTATAGACACAACACTGAGGTCATAGAGACACAACACTGAGGTCATAGAGACTCAACACTGAGGTTATGCAGACACAAGACTGAGGTCATAGAGACTCAACACTGAGGTCATAGAGACTCAACACTGAGGTTATAGAGACACAACACAGAGGTTATAGAGACAAGACTGAGGTCATAGAGACTCAACACTGAGGTTATAGACACAACACTGAGGTTATAGAGACAAGACTGAGGTTATAGAGACTCAACACTGAGGTTATAGAGACAAGACTGAGGTTATAGAGACTCAACACTGAGGTTATAGAGACAAGACTGAGGTTATACATACACAAGACTGAGGTTATAGAGACTCAACACTGAGGTTAAAAAGACCTCTTTTTCTCAATCGCTTTGATGCAATTCACTCATCAGAAGTCTAAACCTATGGAAGACAGAGGATCTTTAGATGTAGAACATGGTTTTTCCAAAGATTTACTATAATGAAAAAAATGCAAATACTTGATTTTTATATTTTTTGATTCATTTTGCAGCAGATTTGTGGCACTTTGCATATTGTGTGTGTGATTTTTGTATTTGTGTGTTTTAAAAGAAAATGAGACCTGGTTTAGAACACATGGGAAGGCAGTGTCTATGTGTGTGTGTGTGTGTGTGTGTGTCTGTGTGTGTGTGTGTGTGTGTGTGTGTGTGTGTGTGTGTGTTAGGGTTAGTCTTGCCCTTTCATACATATTAGAAGAAAGTTTAAAGTGATTTGATTGAAAACACTGATGCTGCAGGACAGTATCACAGTGAGAGAGAGGTCTGTGATTCTATCTGATGAAGGTACAAATTGTTTTCATGAGAAATGCATCAACACAGTGAGAACATGTCTCTTTCTGAAGAAGAACTGCATCAAAGTGATTGCGAAAATCTGTAAAAGCTGAAGAAATCCACTGAAATTAAAAGTTCATCTCCACCTGTTTCCACTTGGTTTTGCATTTGAACTCATGTCAGGTGACAGTAACAGCGGAGCAGTGAGGTGATGTCTTACTTTTGAAGGCTTTGGGTGATGTTTCAGCGGAGCTGGGTGTCTTTGGGATCAGCATGCGCTTTCCAAACACCTGGACATCAAAGCTTGCATAGTCAAAAGACACCTTGGAGTATTTCTCCAGCTCCTTGGCCAGGTTAGCTCGCGGCGTGGTGGTCACCGTGTTGGGCCGGTAGCTGCCATACTGAGGGATCTCCAGCTGTTTCACAAAACACATGGGCCTGGAGGAAAGGTCATGAGTCATGTTTAACCCTTGCACTGAAACGGTCACAGCTGAATGTACTTAAAACAAAGAGAGAAGCACGTCTGACCTGAGCACTCTGTCAGAGTTGGAGGATGGTTCACTGGCTGAGGCCTGTAAGTGAACCTGCTTGTCCTGGTTCTTGTTGAGTTTAGCAGCTGCTGCGATGGGGCAGCCAGACAGACTGACAGGGGGATACAGCCAGAAGAAGAAGTCAACATTTAGACTTTAGACAGGAGTTTGTTTATTGATTAGTCTTCTACAGACGGTGTGAGTATGTGTTAGTACGATTAGATGAGACTGGTTATTCTTTTATATTTGTTTCTGATCATTTCCATAATCTATACAGCTGTGTGTGTATGTGTGCGTGTGTGTGTTCATGTTTGTGTGTGTGTGTGTGTGTGTGTGTGTGTGTGTGTGTGTGTGTGTCTGTGTGTGTGTGTGTGTGTGTGTGTGTGTGTGTGTGTGTGTGTTAGGGTTAGTCTTGCCCTTTCATACATATTAGAAGAAAGTTTAAAGTGATTTGATTGAAAACACTGATGCTGCAGGACAGTATCACAGTGAGAGAGAGGTCTGTGATTCTATCTGATGAAGGTACAAATTGTTTTCATGAGAAATGCATCAACACAGTGAGAACATGTCTCTTTCTGAAGAAGAACTGCATCAAAGTGATTGCGAAAATCTGTAAAAGCTGAAGAAATCCACTGAAATTAAAAGTTCATCTCCACCTGTTTCCACTTGGTTTTGCATTTGAACTCATGTCAGGTGACAGTAACAGCGGAGCAGTGAGGTGATGTCTTACTTTTGAAGGCTTTGGGTGATGTTTCAGCGGAGCTGGGTGTCTTTGGGATCAGCATGCGCTTTCCAAACACCTGGACATCAAAGCTTGCATAGTCAAAAGACACCTTGGAGTATTTCTCCAGCTCCTTGGCCAGGTTAGCTCGCGGCGTGGTGGTCACCGTGTTGGGCCGGTAGCTGCCATACTGAGGGATCTCCAGCTGTTTCACAAAACACATGGGCCTGGAGGAAAGGTCATGAGTCATGTTTAACCCTTGCACTGAAACGGTCACAGCTGAATGTACTTAAAACAAAGAGAGAAGCACGTCTGACCTGAGCACTCTGTCAGAGTTGGAGGATGGTTCACTGGCTGAGGCCTGTAAGTGAACCTGCTTGTCCTGGTTCTTGTTGAGTTTAGCAGCTGCTGCGATGGGGCAGCCAGACAGACTGACAGGGGGATACAGCCAGAAGAAGAAGTCAACATTTAGACTTTAGACAGGAGTTTGTTTATTGATTAGTCTTCTACAGACGGTGTGAGTATGTGTTAGTACGATTAGATGAGACTGGTTATTCTTTTATATTTGTTTCTGATCATTTCCATAATCTATACAGCTGTGTGTGTATGTGTGCGTGTGTGTGTTCATGTTTGTGTGTGTGTGTGTGTGTGTGAGTGTGTGTGTGTGTGTGTGTGTGTGTGTGTGTGTGTGTGTGTGTGTGTGTGTGTGTGTGTGTATTGACCTGCGGTGTGTGTTGCGGTTGCTGTTGACGTGACCTTGGCCTGTGCATCCAGGAGTCGGACACTTCAGGACGTTCTCATGCATGGCCAGGACTACAGACACACAGCAGACACAGACTCAGGTCAGTGTGTTTAGTTCACTGATGGGTTCACATCACTGACAGTGGTATGAAGTTGTTCAACATAAACAGTAGCTGTAAAAGCAGTAATGGTAATGACAGCAGAACTATTAGTTGTATGACAGAAGGGGTTAGAACTGGTAGTAAAAATAGAAACTATATCTAGTCAGATCTTCACTCTCCAAGCTGTTTAACATCTCAATCAAACCGGCCTATGTTACATAGAGAGTTAGTCTCAGAGCTGAGTAACCACCACAGTGACAGAACCTGCTTCAGGAGAGTCCATTGGTCTACAGGTGGTCTACAGGTGGTCTACAGGTGGTCTACGTGCTGTTAAGGATAAGGTGAACTCACTCTCTGGAGGGATTCGGTCTTTGTGAGGACATCCAGACAGACTGCGATGGTGAGGGTACAGCCCAGTCACATGACCTGTCCCATCACACCCTGGGGTAGGACACTTCACTTCCTTCTTCTCTGAATAGAGGAGGGTGTGGTTTCGATGGCAGAGAGAATAAATGAAGCACATCATTAATTAGAACGAGGACCTGATCATCAGGCCCAGAATGACCAATCAGTTGTGGATACTATAGATAATTATTACTAAGATGTTTAATTAGTTCATACATCATTAAACGGCTCCTGGTTACACTTTGTGATTTGCCAAACATTAGGCATCTATTGATGATGTCATTAGATGCAGCTTTTTACATCTAAAATAACAAATTAATGATAAATAATAAAAAAACAAATAACCACTAGAATCAGCTCCTCCTCCGCTCAGACTAGTTCCAGGTTACATCCCTGTTTATTCAGAGTCAGAGAAAATATGAACCATTTGTGTGAAATCCTGTGATAATTGCTGTGAAGTTTTGAGTAATGGCTAAAAAATGGGTTTCTGAGGTCACACTGACCTTGACCTTTGACCACTAAAGTCACTCAGTTCATCCTTGAGTCCAAGTGAATGTTTATGCCATATTTGTTCATAATAATAAATTCCTTCAAGGTGTTACTGAGATATCGTGCGCACGAGAATGGGACAGATGTATGGACAGACGTACGGACAACCTGAAGACAACATGTCTCTGTCTCTGACTGTCGTGGAGGAATAAAAAGGTAACTCTCTGAACTAGAATGTGATCACTGCCTGTAACAGAGAGTTCATGTGTCCAGAGGATCTACTGTCAGATGTGTCCATCTCTCTGGTATTGAACTCGTGCTCGTCTCAATACTTGGAACAACATCTATAATATCTGTAGTATTGATACTTCAGGTATCACTGACTCAACCCTCAAATAGTACCAGTAGTCACATGACCAGCGAATGGGTGCCTGTGACAGGGCAGGCAGACTTTAGCTTACATCCATAATGAGGACATTTTGATCGAAGTATGTTTAGACTTATAAATAAAAAGATTCAACATGCTGTTCCTGCAGCGTAGAGAGTCGCTGTGCAGTGAAGATGGAAGATGAATCAACATTGTCATCAGTGAATTAAACCTTTTCTCCAGAGCTTCAGACTTAGACTCTAAATGTTTTAATAAAAACCTGACTGACTTTAGAAAAACAGAATCTTTGAAAATACAGAGTAAAAATGTTCAGACACAAACTGAACTACAGTTACAACAGTAACATGTTGGAAAAATACCTATGTTCTGTTCCAACATTGCACTAGTGTTTACTGTACTGTGAACATGTCAACGTCTCAGCAGATCACTGTCCTCTCACTTTACAACACTGTATAGAAATGTATATACAAGCTTCTGAAAGACAGAGGATCTTTAGATTTAGAACATGGTTTTTCCAAAGATTTACTATAATGAAAAAAGTGTTTGGCATTTGATGCAAATACTTGAGTTTTAGAATTTTTGTCTCATTTTGCAGCAGATTTGTGGCACAGTTGTAAAAACCAGAATATAACTTCTGTAACTGAGTAACTGAGGATAGAAAAATGGTGAACATGGAACTATGCATTGGAAAATATATAAAGAAAAATATGCTATCAAACTTAGATGTATGGGACATATATATGGGACATACATACGCTGCATGACGTCTCCATAGACATGGCCCAGCATGGCTGGTGCTAGCGGTACAGACGGTACAGATGCAAATACTACTGCTGAAGCCAGTTTGTTTGAGCATTTGAAGCAATTTTAGGAACAAACAAGTGAAGACGCAGACGGATTATATTTATATACGAGTTTTAAATGTCTGAGATTTTTCAGTGGTGTAGAATAATTCATTTGGTTTGGGAGTGGCAGTGATTTGGGGCTGGTGATGGATGGGTAGAAGACGGTTCTATTGAAAAAGGATAGCAGTCTATTTATATAAAAAAAAAAAAAAAAGGGAACAAATGAACACAAACAAGTTTTTTGTTTTTAAAAATGAACTATGAACGTGAACTAGTTCATTTTCATCCGTATGAACTAAACTTTAAACTAGTTCTTTTTAAGTGTGAACTGGCACAACACTGCACATATATATCTACATATATATCTACATATATAGATATATATCTGTGTGTGTGTGTGTGTGTGTGTGTGTGTGACTGGTGTTGCTCTTTCAGATATTTAAGAAAGTTGAAAGTGATTTGATTGAAAACACTGATGCTGCAGGACAGTATCACAGTGACAGAGAGGTCTGTGATTCTATCTGATGAAGGTACAAATTGTTTTCATGAGAAATGCATCAAGACAGTGAGAACACGTCTTCAGTAGTGAACTATGCGTGGATACAAACACAATGAGAAATGCTGATGAACTGTTCTGAGAGCTGCATTAAGAGAGTTGAGGATGATGTTTCTGAAGAGAGAACTTCATCAAAGTGATTCAGAAAAATTGTTAGAGCGGACTTATCATCCAACTCAAACAGCTAGATGTTGGTGATGAATATAATGTTTTAAGCTGATATATGTTCTAACCAGACACAGGACTCAGTGTTAGCTGTGATGAACAGGCTCCAGTCCTGGACTACACAGTGTAAGGACGAGGACCTGGTGTCTGTTGGCTGCAGAGACATGTACGTACCTTTGCTGTAGTGGGGGGTGCGGCGGGACACAGCAGCAGGCTCACAGCTCTTGCTGGAGGAGCCATATGGTTGGTACTCTGGGGAGCTGCGGACCTCCTGACCCCCCTTCACCTCCTCCGCCTTCAGGGCGATGGCCTGCTCCAGCAGCCCCAGGTTCCCTCGGGTCATGTCCCAGTTCTCTGAGTCATCTGTGATTCCTGAGCCCTCTGAGACACGGTCCTGCTCCTCTCCTTCCTCCTCCTCCTCCTCCTCCTCCTCCTCTTCCTCCTCCTCATCCTCCTCCTCATCCTCGTCATCATCCTCCTCAGAATGGACTTCTATAACCACTGTGGTAGGAGAGGCTTGGTCCTCCTCTTCCTCCTCCACTACCTCACCTGCTTCCTTACCCTGCCTCTCGTCCCCCTCTTCCTCTCTCTCCTCCTGCTCTTCATCCTCTTCCTCAGTCATGGGGGTGCTGACCTTTTCTTCCCTGAGTGACACCTCGGCTTCTGATCCCTGAGTGCGTGGACTCAAAGTGTAAGGAGTGTCAACCTCGTGGTGGACCTCCCTCTCTTCTCCCTCATTTTCCTCCTCCCCTTCTTCCTCTTCCTCGTCCTCCTCCCCCTCCTCCTCCTGCTCTTGTTCCACCCTCTTTCTCTGCTCCTCTTTGGCCTGATGGTGGTAATCGCCACTGGAGTACTGGTGGTCAGAGTTTTCTTGGCCGATCATCTGTCTTTCCACCTCCCTCTCCTCTACAGGATTCTCTTGTCTTTCTTGCTGCTTTTCCTTTTCCTTGTCTTCCTCCTCTTCTTCCTCTTCCTCCTCTTCTTTTGACTCGTTCAGCTCTGTGACCCCCTTGTCTTCTTCAGGTTTGTCTAATTGTTGGTCCTGTGTCTCCAACTGACCTTCCTCTTCCCCCTGCGTCTCTGTTTCCTCCTGCTGATGATGGTCGGAGAGCGTTTCCACCTTCACTTCCTCAGCAGTTTCCTCATGTTCAGTTTGGTTCTTGTTGTCTTCAGCTGAAGGACGAGCTGCCGTCTCTGCCGTGTCCTTTACCTCTGTTGTCTCTGGTGAGCAGTCTGCTGTGGAGTCAAAGTAGAAAAGATATAGCTTATAACTCTGGAAATTGTGACTGACCTATAGTGACCTTATCTGACTGATGATGATGCAGTAATGGAGTGAGCCTGTGTCTGCTTGCTTCACTCAGGTTACAACCTCCTCCCTGTAACATAGATCCACACCACCCTTTTCTAAGATGGTGAAGTTCTCACACCGTCAGTCAGACCCTCACTGTCCAGACACATTTACATTTGTACAATACTGTTAATGACTCCCATCAGCCTCAGCTGTGCTGTGTAGTGCTAACTGGCTATGGTTAGCATGATAAATCACTAAACTGTTAAAATAATACTGTAATAACACGCCAATCTGTCTATGGTGACCAAGGTAAACATGAGCATGTTGACATCGTCATTGTTAGCATGTTAACATGCGGATTTTAGCATTTAGTTCACAGCAGCATTAAGAGCAGATAACATTGCTGTGAGTCAGTCCATGAAAATAATAAACATTGTTTAATTTTCACCCTCAGCTGACGACCTCAGAAAAACACTGTTCTAGCTTTCTCTGACATTTCTATGTCTGCTTTTTTCGTGAATAATTAGATTCACTACTGTCCCATCTTTCTTTTTTTCTTTTTCTTTCTTTCTTTTTCATAATTGAGGTATTTCCTGTTTTACTTTTGTTACCTCTCCTGTGGTTTCAGATCCCACTCCCTGATCTCCCTGATCATCTCCTCCAGTGTTGGTATTCCTGCTTTACTGTTCTTTAGCCTTTAACCTCTGACCTTTACCTCTGCCTCAACCTTAAGGACTTGTTATATCTGGTCTCTACACTGGAGCTGTACTGTTCTGGTTTTGTTTCACTCACTTTGTATTGACTCTGGTCTGCTTTTTGTTTTGTTTTTCTTCTTCTCTTTAAGGTCTTCCTCTTCCTCCTCTTCCTCCTCCTTCTGCTCCTCATCCTCCTCTGCTGCATCACTGTCTGCGGTAAAGCCATCATCGGTTGCCTGTTTGACAGGCTGGTTCCTCCTTTTGGGAGCAGACTGGTTCTCCTCGGCCTCGGCCTCAGCCTCGGCCTCCTCCAGCTTCCTCTTCTTCACAATAGGACATCCCAGGACGCTGAGGAGAGGAGGGTGGGTGTGTACATTAATACTAACGTCCAACATGCTAACATAAAACAGCACCGCTGATAGTGTGTGTTTGTCATTGTTACACTGTGAGGTGGAACAGATAACCCTGACAGCAGCACTGTACACAGTCTAACCTGGTCTGACCCAACCTTCATAGAAACCTCCATGTGCTTCAGCTAACAACACAAAGTTTTCTTTATTGAACACAGCCATTAAACATTAACAGAGATGTGAACAAGCTCCAGTGATTCATTTAAACCTTCATCTGACTGCTCCTGACTCCAGGTCTGATACCTCCTGACTCCAGGTCTGATACCTCCTGACTCCAGGTCTGATACCTCCTGACTCCAGACCTGATCCCTCCTGACTCCAGACCTGATCCCTCCTGACTCCAGGTCTGATACCTCCTGACTCCAGACCTGATCCCTCCTGACTCCAGACCTGATCCCTCCTGACTCCAGACCTGATACCTCCTGACTCCAGACCTGATACCGCCTGACTCCAGGTCTGATACATCTTGATTCCAGGTTAATACCTCCTGACTCCAGGTCTAATACCTCCTGACTCCAGGTCTAGTACCTCCTGACTCCAGACCTGATACCTCTTGACTCCAGACCTGATACCTCTTGACTCCAGACCTGATACCTCCTGACTCCAGGTCTGATATCTCCTGACTCCAGGTTAATACCTCCTGACTCCAGGTCTAATACCTCCTGACTCCAGGTCTAGTACCTCCTGACTCCAGGCCTGATATCTCCTGACTCCAGGTCTGATACCTCCTGACTCCAGGTCTGATACCTCCTGGCTCCAGGTCTGATACCTCCTGATTCCAGACCTGATACCTCCTGATTCCAGACCTGATACCTCTTGACTCCAGGTCTAATATCTCTTGACTCCAGGTCTGGTACCTCCTGACTCCAGTGGCTTCTGTTGATGAGGGTTCACAGTCTGAGAATGTTTGAATCATGTTTTCAATATGGCCGAAAACAACACAATGATTTGTGTTATTAAATCAAAAAGATTGTATTTCTTCTTTATTGTAACTCAGATGAAGATAAGTCTTCACATTATTTTCTGACATTTTCAGACACATAAAAAATAAAGAATTCAACAAAGACACAGTGGAGTTATGGTGCAACTGTGGGTGAATGTGAATGTGCAGTTAGACTATTCTATCATTAAGGTCAAAATACTGGTTTCACTGAAATTCTGATTGTTGTTGAACGGGACAACATCCAATAATTTACTTATCTCACATATATCCACATATGAGGAATTATAATGACAGTATTATGTTATTATATACAGTATTCATATTATAACATGAAGTGTGTTTATATTGTATTCATCCTCAGGTCACAGGGTCACTGAGGGTCTGATGAGAATGAAGATCATGCGACCTTCGCGGTCCCCTGATCTCAGTCCAGGTGAACTATGGCAGTTGGAACGACATGTTAGACAGAGCTCTCCTCCACCATCATCTAAACACCACATGAGGGAACATGTTTATGAAGAAAGGTTCATCCTCCAGTAGAGTTGAAGCTGGATACTCTTGGTGGAACAACACCTGACTGAGACACTTGATGTTGGTGTCTCCTTTAATTTGTCACTGTCTGTATGTTGGCTACATATTTTCATGTCCTCATTCATTCATTTCATGTCCTCATTTCATGTCCTTATCATTATAATACATGGCCAAAAACACATTGACACATCTGTCCACATAAGAAGTGAACTTTCAGTCTGTTTAGTTCCAGTGAAGGGAGGTGGATATTAGCTCTAGCTTAGTGTGTAGGACATACTGTACAAGAGCTTGTGACGTCATGACAACAGTCTGCGAAAGAACCTTTCAAAGATCCAGATGGTTTTGAATAAAAACAGAAAATATGAAAAATCAAACAGAAAGGTAAGTAAAACAAACCTAATAGGTAGGTAAAACAAACCTAAATCTGTGATTCATTTGCTGACATCTTATCTCAGTCTGGGTGATAGCATGAAGCCATTGCTATGTGTTCATGCTAACAAGCTAACTTACTGTTGTACAGAGAGTTTGAATCCTACCTTCGGTGTCGTGAGTATCTTCCACTGACGTGGCCTTTGCCGTCACATCCAGGGGTGGGACAGCTGCTACAGCTGCAGCAAGACAAACACACACTTCATACACACAACACCTGCTGTATACACACTGACAGTCTTCAGCTGAGGCATCAGATCACCTACCTCAAGTCCTGCTTCATCTCTTGTCCCACAGGCTCCGACACTGAGAGTGAAGAAGCAGGAGAATCAATAAATGCAAAAATAAAAGTCAGAACTATCAGTGTAAAAGAGCATTGATGCTTTTATTGTGTAGTGTGTGTGTGTGTGTGTGTGTGTGTGTGTGTGTGTGTGTGTGTGTGTGTGTGTGTGTGTGTGTGTGTGTGTGTGTGTGTGTGTGTGTGTGTGTGTGTGTGTGTGTGTGTGTGTGTGTATACTGACCCCGGATGCCTTTGGAGCGGGTTCGTGTTCTTGTCTCTGTAACGTCTTGGCTCATCTGAATAAACAGAGAGACATTAGATAAATAGATGGATGGATGGATGGATATATAGATAGCTATAGATAGATAGATAGATAGATAGATCGATAGATAGACAGATAGATAGATAGATAGATAGATAGATAGATAGATAGATAGATAGATAGATAGATAGATAGATAGATAGATAGATAGATAGATAAAAGATAGATAGCTACTTTGATTTGATAGATACTTTGATATTTTGAGGCGTGTCCTCTCTGGTTAATTGGCTCTCTCTTGGTCCACTGCTGACTCAGTCTCTGACCTTTGAACTCATTTTCTGTTGGATGAAACAAACACGTCACAGTCAGTAGAAAAAAAAGAACATTTTCTGTTTCAGCTCACAACCACTCAGTCTGTTGTATAAGGTCTTCTATATTACAGTCTGGGGACGTACAGGAGTATGACAGATGTAGACATTTACCAGGCAGGGAGAGTCTAATGAAAAGGTTGGTTGCATTGTGGGAAATGAAGGATCCTGCATTTCTGAGGCTTGACTCATACTCTCTGTCTCTGCTGCTTCCATGTTGACCGCTCTTACCCTGTTAGACCAATACACCTCCTGAGAAGAGGCAGCAGTAATTGTACTACAGAAATATGTGTCCGAAGACAGCAGGTATATTTGAGGGTGGAAGAGGGAACTAACAGCTGCACAGTATGATCCTGACAGACAGAAGGGAGGGATGGGTTTTTTCTACTGGTCTAAGATTCCAATCCAGATTTTAAGACCATAATAAAAACATATAATTAAATATCATATAAACAATCCGAAACAATCAGTTTTATTAGAAGATATTCAGTAATGATAATAATTGCATACAACATACACAACTTATATATACTGAATATATAATGTATTTTGAGGTTTCTCTGTGCTCCTGCAGGTATGACGACAGACTGACAGACTGTGGTCCTGATAGTTTGGGAACAGGGTCACAGGCCAAAGCAGGTGACTGTTTACCTGCTCCAGTCCACGGCCTCCGTCTAAATGTGTATTTACCACTACATTTGAGCAGGTAGAACAGTGAACCGAACCAACATGGAGTACTAAGGACGGAGTGACGGCTCCCCGCTGACAGCAGGATGTAGGCCGGCCTGTGAACCAGCGAGGCCTCTGTCCTATCTACACTGACATACACACACAAACAAGACGCCTCAGTCAACCCGCGGTCATCGGTTCATCTTTTCACTAACCTCACCGTGTCGACACCGGCCGCCATTGTAAGGGCCAGAAATAACGAGCCACAATAATAATCGGGTTAAAGCCTGACACATTTGACCGATCTGAATTGATCCTCCACGAAGGGAAACCCTACAGAAAGCGCACTTACTCCGCGACGAGCGAAGTGAAATACCGCCTCGTCCCGTGCCGCCTGCCCGGTGTAGACCACCGTAAGGCCTGCAGCCGGGCCGACGACAACACCGACAGGAGAAAGCGCTTCGTGCTCTTTGTCAGACACATAAAGCCTTACCTTAATGCCATCCCCTCCCCCTCCGTTCAGACAGCGCCGGCTCAAACACACGTTCACTGGAACAAACCACGATGACTACAACCACAATCCACCTCCGGACCCACAGCAGAGGGTCTGCAGCGGTGTCACGGCGGCGTCAGACTGAGCTCAGCACCCCTGAGCCGTTCAGCACCTCGGACAGGGCCGGACGAATCTTCAGCACCATGGACAGAAGCCCCGCTGCACTGCCTCCTGCAGGAGCTCAGGAGAGCTGCAGGCCGCCGCGGCTCACGGAAGGCAAGACCGCCAAACAGCTGGAGGACGGGGTCTGGAGGAGGAAGACTGAGCCAGTCCTGAGCCCAGTCCTGATGTAAAACACCCAGAAACTTTAAACCGGCAGAGGAGGCTGTAGTTACTAACAGCAGCAGGTTGTAGTGGTGGTGGTGTTTCACGTTACTATAGCAGCTGGAGCCAAACTAAATTATCCAACTGTTTACATCATTGGAATCTTCATCTCTGGAACAAACTCTGCACTGCAGAGCAGCCACCAGACAGCACCTTTGTTCCTGTGTCCCAGACCAGTCAAACAAACAAACAAACAAATAAACAAGCAAAAATCTAAAAAGAATTAGATTCAGATCAATCAGATCAAAAAATAGATCAATGGAAAACAAATTTAACATATCTGTTATTTACATTTTTTGAAATAT
Organism: Seriola aureovittata; assembly: GCF_021018895.1. Classification (NCBI taxonomy): domain Eukaryota; kingdom Metazoa; phylum Chordata; class Actinopteri; order Carangiformes; family Carangidae; genus Seriola; species Seriola aureovittata. The sequence continues at coordinate 1,279,053 of NC_079372.1, read as the reverse complement.
GAAATGTACCTTTATCAACAGATATAAACAAAAATAATATGTGCATTAGTTGTCATCTCTGCTTGATCCTGAGATATTTAAAATACTGATTCAACGTGTAAAAATTGTGTCCTCTCTTCTCATCGTGCTCTGGATCTACTGTATTTTACTTCTTCGGTCCTGCCTCCAGGTGACAACATGTTCCCTCCAGGTTCTGAGCACTAGCATGTGTTACAGAAACTACTTCAAATGGTAGAGCTCTCTCTCCCTCTATCTCCCTCTCTCTCTCTCTCTCACACACACACACACACACACACACACACACACACACACCACATATTGTAATGGTAGGATTGTATCAATAGTCTTTTTTATATAATTAGTTTTTTGGGGGAGTTGGGAGGACAGTGCTAACTCCATCCATCATTCATCCATCCATCCATCCATCCATCCATCCATCCATCAATCATTAATCAATCCATTATTAATCCATCCATCCATCCATCCATCAATCAATCATCCATCCATCCATCAATCATTAATCCATCCATCATTAATTAATTCATCCATCCATCCATCATTCATCCATCCATCCATCCATCCATCCATTAATCAATCCATCATTTTTTCCATCCATCCATCATCCATCCATCAATCATTCATCCATCCATCATTAATTCATTCATCCATCCATCATTAATCAATCATCATCCATCCATCCATCATTAATTAATTCATCCATCCATCATTCATCCATCCATCAATCACTCATCCATCTATTCATCCAACCATCATTCATCCATCCATCCATCCATCCATCTATCCATCCATTCATCCATCATTCATCATCATCCATCCATCCATCCATCAATCATTCCTCCATCCATCATTAATTAATTCATCCATCCATCATTCATATATCCGTCATCCATCCATCCATGCATCAATCGCTCATCCATCCATCCATCCATCCATCATCCATCATTCATCCATTCATCCATCCATCCATCATCCATCATCCATCCATCAATCACTCATTCATCCATCCATCCATCTATCCATCCATCATTTATCCATCCATCATCCATCCATCCATCCATCCAATCATACACCATACATCCATCCAATCAACCATCCATCCATCCATCCACCCATCAATCATTCATCCATCCATCATTAATTCATTCATCCATCATCCATCCATCATCCATCCATCATCCAGCCATCATCCATCCATCATCCATCCATCCATCCATCCATCATCAATCCATCCATCCATTTATCCATTCATCCAATCACCCATCATTCATCCATCTATTACATAACTACACAACACCATGTTTCCGTGGTAACAGTTCAGTAGCTTTGTGAGTAGCTCTGTTATGGCTGCAGTAGAAATAAAGGCCATATGACTGGTAGTTGTAATCATGGTAACAGCTGCACTGCGAGCAGTACAACTACTACGCAAACACATCCCTTTGTTTCATGATGATGTCACATCACATGTCATCACATAACAACATCACTTTATTACTGGAGCCAGAGTATAGATCCTCCTGGTCAGATATGACTCTGACACAAGTGACAGTTTTCTAATATTAGGGAACTCAGCTTGATATGGGCCAAGGATCAGATGGCGGGGCTTGACTGGTTCACAGAGAAATTGTTTTGGATTGTTTTTTTTATTTCAAAGAACCTCTTTTTGAAGCACAACGCATGGTCTGGCCTCTGTTTGACTAACTGTTACTACTTACCCCAGAAAGTGTTACCTACCCCTGTGGTCGGGTTGATTGTGACAAAGAAACCCCATGTATTTGACATCAACTTTCAACATCTGTGATATTCTTGCAGAAGTTTGAATTGGTGCCATTTGTAGAAAACAAATGTGGATACTTTGTATAAAGGTTGGAAAACTGTAGCTCAAAAATTCTGTGAGTTACAGGTGGTGAAGTAACAAGTGTTACAACCACACCTGCTCTACGCTATATAATTCTATAACTGTGATTTCTGCTACAGGTCATACTCTGAATTAAAGAAGAATGCCATTAAAGCTCATGTTCTGTTCCACGTTTCGGTTCACACAACAGACAACACTAATATCAGAACGACATCCACATTTCAAAGTTGCAATGGAAGAAGAATAAGTGGAAATGTACAATTGTTTCATTATTTTGTTTGAACACAAGATGTCAAATTATTCTAATATAAGACCACTGACTGGTATTTAATTTTAAGAAATCACTGAAGCATAGAAAATTTTGAAATTTTGGTTATTCAAGTCAGCAATTTTGTAAACCTGGAACACCAAACAAGTATAGTGCCTCAGACCCTCAAGGGCCGCCTCAGATTCACTGCTTGTTAACTGTTTTTTGGAGTGGCAAATTTCAATAAATTACTTCCATTCAACAATATTTTATAGGCTACACACTTCATTTTAGAGGTAAATATTGTGCTGCCAGTTTTATATGACAACCATTGGTACTTTGCAGATTAATATTTTATATATAAATCTCCTCCTAAAATATTTTTTATAATGTGACTATAAATGACGATTAATTGTATGTTTATATAAGAGTATGTATATGAAATAGTTCAAATGAGCTCCACCTGGACCAGCTATGACATTAAAATGCTGTTAACATACAATAATACAATATACTACTGTATATACCATACACTCTGAAATGGGACAACTTGCATAATGTGGACTTTGTACTTTTACTTGGGTCACATTTTAAATGCAGTCATTTTACTTGTAGTTGAGTGTTGCTCTTACTTCAGTGAAGGATGTGATTACTTCCTCAACCAGTGAAAATGTGTCACTAATGTTGCAAATTTGAACCACTGATGTTCAGTAACCAGTATCTAAGGTGGGTTCTGTGTTGCTACCTGACTTTGGGGTCCTGTATTGCAGATAGTCTTTGAGTCAAAATCCAGGCATGTACTTTATTGTTTTAGTTCAGTTATATTACGCTCACATGGCCCAATAAATAAAATGACCACAAAGTAATGTACATGAGTAACATCTGGAACTTGGAGGTTCAACAAGCCCCCTACTAACAGTTTGCAATAGGAACTTGAAGTTTGTTTGCATTAAATATCTTGCATTAAATATCTTGTTTCTATTTCAGAAACGTGACTGGTCTTTTTCAATATCTTTAATTACTGTTGGGAGATTTACCTGAAGTGAAGCCCTGATTTTCACATCCTAACTAAACCATTTTAATCATACTATTGAACCATAACTCTCTAGTTGTAGAACATATGATGCACATCAGTATTTATATTGGCAGCACAATCTAATTACATCACATCCTACCTCTCAACGTAATGTTGCGTAACATGGCAGCATGTTGTAGTGCAGTGGACACACTGAGCAACACTGAGCAATACAAAACACAAAGTAACAACATTTCACAAACAATGCAGCACAGTACATTTTTCAATGAAAGTAAATTTAATATTTTCGGGCCTTGTGCTTCAAATGGTGAAAATTTCTAGCAAGTTAGAGACTGATGAAATGATGTAGTCAGAAACAAAATGGAGGATACATGGGAAACATGGGGCATTTAGGGTGCAATCCCCGTTTTGCCCAGTTAATCCAGTTAATCCAGTCCCGGGTTTCCTGATGGGTAGGACGTCAGTCAGCCTCTGGTGTTATTACACATTTGTGTCCAGCAGAGGACGGTAATTCGCAGTTAACCTGGTTTTTCCTCCGCCACAGAAACAAGAGCAGGAAGGGGAGAAGAAGAGAAGAAGAAAGGGACAGCCAAAGAAGAAGAAGAAGAAGAAGAAGCAGCAGCAGCAGCAGCAGCAGCAGCAGCAGCAGCAGCAGAAGAAGAAGAAGAAGAAGAAGAAGAAGAAGAAGAAAAAAAAAAAAAAAAAAAAAGACGAAGAAGAAGAAGCAGCTGTTTCGCGGTTCATCGTTAAGTTTACAGTCACGGAGGCTTTTATCAGGTCTGGACCTGCCGCCTGCTGATCCACAGACCAGTTTAGCTCCAGAGCTAACTATCTACACGACTTGGTTCGGTTCGGTTCGATTCGGTTCGGTTCGGTTCAGACAGCAGCTGAACCAGGACCATCAGGCTCCGCCACATCTGTGATTATTTTACAGGGCTAACGTCCGCCCAACAAGACTAGTTTAAGTAAGTTGACGGTAAAGTTAGCAAGCGGCATCTCTGACAGCATCTGAGGTTAAGCTGGTTCATTTAGTCCATGTTTCAGAGTTTACAAAGTCCGGAAAGTTAAAGTTAGCTTAAAGTTTCCTACCTGACTAACGTTAGTTAGTTGATATTATATGTCAATAAGTGAGTGCTGCTGTAGTCAGGTGAGTGTGTAGAGGCCAGAGACGTTGCTCTTTGGATGATTTGAATTGTGATAGATATTTTTCCTTTTTTCAGTAACACGAGGACATAATCATCCAGTTGATCAATAATCATAAGAAAACTTAGTCTTATCTAAAGTAACTGGAACAATACACAACAACTTAACTCTATCACATTGAAGCTGATGTTCTTCAAATCCAGTGTTTCCATGATGCTCTGCACACTCTGCTCAGTGGTGTGTAGCTTTGGACCAGATGGACCTTCACATGTAAAATAATGAATCTGACTTTGTTTGATTGTCATATGTTGATGAAAGGTGTCGTAAACTTCAGAAGACTCCCTGTGTTTGTGTGGGTGCAGCAGCAGGATGGACATATCCAGCAGACTGGAGGTTTGGCAACAGCTGGCTGAGAACTGTGGTCTCATCACGGTCCAGCAGGGTCTCCAGCAGGTCTGGACTCTACTGCTGCTCTGCCTGATCTGCAGACTCTGCTTTAGACTGGGTGAGCTGGACTACAGTACCTGCATGTCAGCAAGTAGGAGCCTTCAAAGGAAGACTCGTCTGCACTGTCTTTGATATTGTCGTAGTTGGAAGAAAATGTGGATGCTGTCTTTAGTGACACACTTGTAATGTTCCTTATTTTCAACACCACTGTATTCTGATGCTTTTCTGTCTTGTCACTCAAAGTGACAATGAAATGTATTTAGATACATTTATTACAATTTGTCTATAATCAACCCAAGTCCAACCATATTAATGTTTGGATGCTGTAGGATGCTGCTGGATGCTGTTGGATGCTGCTGGACTTGTGACTATAAATCAAAGTTTTGTCCTGCTTGTGTTCCTCAGGAGGTGTGTCCACCCTGAAGCATGTAGTGTCAGTGTTGGCTGGGATGTACAGCCTCTTCCTGTTCTTTGAGTTGCAGATGCTGTGGGTGCTGTTGTTCAGTGCTCTCTGTTACCTCGTTCTGCTGCTCACTCAACACTCCAGTACCAGAGGCCTCTTCCTTTCGGCTGTTATCCTCGTCTACCTCCTTGTTGGGTGAGATATCACTGCAAAAACACATAGTGTCCTGGAAACTGCAGCTTTCAACTGAAAACAGTCCAAACCAAATGCCTATTGTAGCAATATGCAAATATTCAAATAGTGGTGACTACAGGAAATTCCCACACCCTGTGCTCCATTGATGCCTTTACATGTGGATTCAAAAATCTGGGACAGTGACCACTGCTATTCATAGTGAATGAGACCTGGTTTAGCAGCTGTGTTGGTGTTTCCTGGCAGCAGATATGTCAGAAAACTACGGAGCAGGATTAGGGCCACATGTGAATTTCTTTCTTTTTTCTTTTTTTTTTTTTCTAGAATTCTGACTTTAAACTCAGAATTCTGAGATAAAAGACAGAATTCTAAAAATAAAATAAAAACATACATACATACATACATACATACATACATACACTCTCATAGTTACTCAGAGTTCCTAATCTGTTCAGTATTTATTGACTGTCCACATCAGATCAGTGATGTCACATCTTGTTTGGTTCATTTCCTGATTTAAATCTTATTTGAAACCTTGTAGTTTCTGGTGTTAAGTTGTAATATTATTTTTCTACCTTTTCATTTTAGAGAGTTGCATTTAATTGACATGGTGACCTGGCATAAAATAAGAGGTAAATATTCCATCACATTGTTTGTACTGCTATGGAAGTTTTTCTTTCTTAGTTACGCTCCCTGATTTTATAAATGTTCTACAATTTTGCAGTTTTCCACAGCTGCTACTTTATATCTGGGACATGTGCATTTTTTATTAAACTGAATACACATCTACACATGGAGACTTGTGTCATGGGTAGAGTCTGCTTTTTCATATGTGTGTGTGTGTGTGTGTGTGTGTGTGTGTGTGTGTGTGTGTGTGTGTCAGGCTCTCAGATGGTGGTGGCAATGAAGGCCATCTCTCTGGCCTTTGACCTGGACAGAGCAGCAGTGGCAGGCCTGCCCTCCCCAGCTGAGTTCCTGGGCTATGTTCTCTTTGTGGGCACTGTTGTGTTTGGTCCTTGGATCAGCTTCTCCAGTTATAAGAACGCCATTGAAGGCAGAGAACTGGTGAGTACATGATATTTGTGGTTTCCTGTGTCTTCCTGTGTGGTGCTGTGGTGGTAATGAGGTGGTTTGTTCCTCAGAGCTGGATGTGGCTGTGGAGTTCCTCCATCAGCCTCCTGAAGAGTCAGCTCTGTCTGCTGGTCTCCACCTGCATCGCCCCTTACCTCTTCCCTCTGTTCATCCCCATCTATGGAAACACAGTCACAGACAAGTAAGACAATTTTTCATTTCAATTTGCTTCCTGGAACTTAAGAAGTTTTGCCAGTACAACACCTTTCACTGGTTTGAGAACAGACTGTCTGTCTTTCTTCCCCTGCTTCCAAGACACATTTGAAAAAGGTAAGGCTTGTTTTCAGTTAGAAGTGACAGCTTCCTCCTACAGTCTGTTGCAGTGTGTTTACAATGACAGCTGAACAGGAGATCTGCTCCCATCAGTGCTGTGTTCATTCTTCGTTAGTGGTACGATGCTACAGTGATCCAATATCTGGTACTTTGACAAAACATTCTCAGCTCATCTCATAGTTTTTGTTGTCATGGAGATGGTTCAGGTATCATGTTGTGACCTCAGTGTGGAGCATACCAGTGGTTTTGTACAGTGAATTGTTCCTGTTGCAGATGACAGAGCTGCACCATTACAGAGATGAAATGGAGAAATAATCAGCTGTTAAAGCATCGATTAATTATTTACCACAAAAAACACAACTTGATAAAAAATAAACCTTTTCTCTTATTAACACACCTTTACGTTGTATTTATAACCTAGTGTGCTGCCATCTTTGTTTTTGTCACGGTTGACATGAGAACGGTTTGTTTATTAGTACAACAATATCTCAGAGCAGTGACGCAGTGGAGGTTGGTACAGTGGAGTTTTAAAGTTCTGACCCACAAACCGAGTCAGAAACACAACTGCATCTGTCCACTTATTTCCACTGTGATCCTAATGAGCCCATAACACAGAGAGCGCTGACTTCTATATTAATTCTACTCATGTTTGAATGAATGCATTATTCATGTGAGCATCCAAGGCCAATACAAAGAACCCTCCTCGTCTTCTGCTGTGTCCTTTACTCTCTTCTCCAATAAATATCAGTTGGGATATTTACTGACACCTCCTAGTAGTGAACATCCAACAACAACCACAGAGACAAACAGAGAACCGGTGACGTCACATCTGGCATCTTCAAAAATGGCAGCGCCCTAGTGGAGAAAAAGTGATTTACTCTTAGTTTTTCAGCAGAGCTAGTTGAATTCCAGGTTTGATTGCAGAAGCATCTTACACACAGTAAAAAGCAAACAAACAACACTCATACTGCTCAGTGTTTCATTTCAACGTTCAGCTGCATTAATAAGCTATGAAAGTCAACAGGAAATCAAGGTAATTATCAGACATGACAATCACACATTCTGAATTCGACTCTTAGTTGTAATGAACAGGGCTAGTGGGTGAGTAGAGGATCAGACCACAGAACGTCTGAGGAGGAAATGATGCTGAGGTGAACAGAGAAAAGATGAGGAGACAATGACATCATCACATCAACCAGAACACAAGCCTCTGCAGCTGCTGGTGGAGGTGAACCACGTGACAGCAGCATGAATGAGTGGGACATGTTGAAGCTGCTGTTGAGAAATGTGGAGTCCTCATAGGTGGGACATGTGTTACTCATCCAATACAACTGGATTGTTTCATGTTCTGAAACTAAAGCTAAAGTCCAGCGCTACACTCTGACATGACTGACAGCAGCAGAGGTATTTATCTTGAACATACGAAGCCACTGGTATGGTCCCTCATCTCAGTAGTAACATGACTGTATATGGCTGTTGTCATGGGACTAAAGTTCCTCTCCATGTGGACTTATGTCAATGCAGAAAGTGGGAGTAATCAGATTACTTGGGTGCCTGTCAGTAATGTGAAGCAGAAGAGCACTTAGTTTAGAGTCTCTGTTCAGCTGGAGCTGATTGAAGATAATGGGTGTGTGTTTGTGTGGTGTGTTGAACAGATGGCTGCGCGCCTATGAGAATGCTGTGTCGTTCCACTTCAGTAACTACTTTGTGGGTCACCTCAGTGAAGGCACCAGCATGCTGGCTGGAGCCGGCTTCACTGAAGAGAAGGAACACATCAGATGGTATGTTCAGCCTGGACTGCACCTGTGTTATAATACACCAATGATTATAATAACACATGTACCCAACATGTTACACTCTTGGCAAATTACATATTTAGTTTTCTGCTTCAGTTGATTCTTCTTTTCCTGGATTAAAAAAAAACAGATGAAACTGTGCAGAACTGGAAAACATTGATCTTAAAGGAAGAGAAAATGAATGAAAGAATAAAAATGAGTCCAGGTTCAGGAGTTATAGACTCCACACAGTGAAGTTAACTAATCATCGGAAAGCAGTCATCTATAGTCCAATAATCCACCTGCTGCAAAGAGCAGCCTGATGTGTGTTGAGTGTAGAGAGAGGACGTCCTCAGTCCTGTGTCCTACACTGTCTCTATCAAACATAAAGTCTGATCTGTGTGTGTGTTCTGTGCAGGGACCTGAGTGTGGTGAAGCCTCTCAGTGTGGAGATGCCTCGCTCCATGGTGCTGGTGGTCACGTCCTGGAACATCCCCATGTCCCGATGGCTCAAAACCTGTGAGTCTGAGACACAGTCCACAGACCATCTGACTTCACTGGTCCATCCAATACTATCTCTAAAACAACTGGCTGTTGCTAATATGTCCTATTGTGTTTTGATACAACCTACAACCTTCTAGGTGTCAGGGCTGAATGACTCGATCGGTTCTGTGTGTAACTGCTGAGTGGGAGATTTTGAGCTCAGTCCACCAATAGAAACCATGGTGAAGATCAGCTGTTTCAGCTTCTTGAATGTGAAGTGTTTCTTACATAACAGTAAATCAAATATTTAAGGTCAGACAGAACAAATGCCGTGATGATATCACAATTAATTTTTTGTTTGTACTAAATGTTGAACTGAGAAAATAATCACCATATAACTGGATAATGCCAATGATTAGTTGCAGCCCTGTTGGTCTTTACTGTGTTTGGCTGGTACCATGTTGTGGTCATGTTTATATGTTGTCATAATGTGCTCTGTCCTTCATGTTCTTCAGATGTGTTTAAAAATGCCATGAAACTGGGGACTTTTCCAGCCATCCTGGTGACATACACAGCCAGCGCCATACTGCACGTGAGACCACACACTCCTCTGTCCACAGAACTGATCCAGGTTCAGTTTAGTCTGGATTCAGTCATATTTCAGTCACTGCATGTGTGTTAGTTTTACTCCAGCTTCAGTCAACAGTAGGTTAATAACATGTTTCAGTCCAGTTTTCTTCAGTCTCATTCTTCACACATGTTTAATTTTACTGTCGACACATTTTGAGGTTACAGCTGTTGTGGTTGTTGTCATGTACAGTTGCCGTGGTTGCAGGTGTCACTCTCATCTATGGACTCGTCCAGAACCTGATTAACGTGAGAGGAGCCGCTAAATCAATGGATAACATCATAATATTTCTTTAGTGAACATCTCATCCTAGAATTTACTCACTTGCTCTGATAGCAAAAGGAAAGATGGCCAACTGACAGGAACTAATGTTACATTCACAGCAATTGATAACGTTATGTTAGCTTATTGTGATCATAGTTTGCTTCAGCTGTCTAATTCTCAGGAGATGAATCTAGTCCATGGAACAGATATGACTTCAAATCAATGTCACCATTATTTCATTTTTACCTCGATTACAATTAATAATACATTTTATTAATAAGACACCTTACAACACACAGTAAAAGATAAAATGCAAGTACAAAGTATAAAATACAGAATTAATTTGAATAAATATAATTACATTAAAATAAGTATGATGAAATGCTGGTGTTCGAGTTAAACAATTACAATTCTCTCCCTCTCTCCTGTTTAGAGTCATGCTCTCTTCATATTCAGCAGTGTGATTGTGTCCAAGTGATTAAACTAATTAGTGGTTAGTGGCGTTACCTTTGGTCACTATCCATGTTGCCTTCACCACTGTGTGGTAGTCATGACTGATAAGAGCCAATCAGGAGGTGAGGCTGGTGTCATGGTTTCTAAAAGTCACAACCCCGGAGTTTTCAAAATAAAATGTGTCCAGCAGCGTTTCCAGAAGTCTCTGTTTTAGAGGCTCTAAAACTCTGGAGTCGTGTGGACAGCAGGAGTAAACGTTTTAGTTTCTGTTGTCCACATCAGCAGTTTCACTTTGAGAGAATGTGGACTAACGTTAGTTTAACTGGATGGAGCCACGTGACTGAACAGAGGTAGTATTTCTTTAAGGGGACAGTTCATGAACGCGGCATTGGAGAAGGTATGAACTGAATTAATCAACACGAGCAAGATGAGGTGGCTAAGAGGTTGTAAATGTTGCGTTAGTAGTATTCTGGCTAACTGCCCTATGTCAGATAACACTAATGTTACTGAGTGTCAGATACTTCTTCTTAACAAGAAATGAAACCGATCAAACAGCTGCATCAACCTGGAGCTTTACAGTTTTACTGCTCAGCAGCTACAGAGTGTGGTTCCTGAAATTCATGCAGGTTGTTGAATATGTCCATTTGTCAATCTTTGACATCATCACTGTTATTTGTTGATGGAAAACGTCACATTTCCTCATAGTTGACATCTTTTCAGCTTCAGTTGACAAATATTTTTATTGACGAGATGAGCACTGACTTTCTGAAAGCACATCAGTTGTATTTTTTGGTGGAACTTTCTCTTGGTCTGATGATGATGATAAACTCCAGTCTGTTCAGGTTTAGCATGCAGGCAGATCATCTGTGTATGTGGATCATTGAAAATGAAAGTGGTTCTAGATATCTGTCACTATTTGAACTAAATGTCCTGCTTGTTTTGTTCAGGGTCTGAGTTTTCACCTCGGGGCTGTTCTGCTGTCTCTGGGATTCATCACATATGTTGAACATGGTATGAATAACAATTCTGCTCATACTTTGTAAAGTATTTTAGTGTAGAGCTGCATACACATGAACATGAACTGTAGAGCTACTGTGATAGTGTTAGTGTGTTTTCTTCTTTCTCTCCAGTTATGAGGAAGAGGCTTGCCTCCATCTTCAGCGCCTGTGTCCTGTCAAGACCCTGTAACTCCGGCTGCAGCCACAAGCACAAGAAGGTAAAACTTCATCTGGAGTTCTAAGCAGAACATACACACATGTTTTAAGATGGTAACCTCCATGAAAGTCTTTGTCTCTGTTAGTAATGCAGTTATGAAAATAACCAGCATCATATTCAGAAGGAGGATCAGTGCTCAGGTACCTGTTGTAGTGTGGTCCATATACTGACACCAACAGTCACATTTCTCCTCATTCTGATGTTTGATGTGAACATTACCTGAAGCGCCTCACCTGGATCTGCTGCTGCCACATGATTAGCTGATTGGACAGTAGCATGATTAAGCCGGTGAACAGGTGTTGTAGTGAAGTGCTCAGTCGGTGTGTATTGATTCAAAGTTACAGAAAACAGTAAGTGTTCCGTATTCTGACTTCTGTCATGTAGCTTCAGGATGTTTGTATTAGCTGCAGTAAATTCAGATAGAGACTTGGTCCAGGTGATGAGAGGTCTGTAAAGGTTCTCAGTCTCCATATCATGGTTCTACCAGAAGGCCCAAGCCCAGTGTCCACCTCACAGACTTTGTTACCGGTCAGTCCATGAGGTCTCAGGACTGTCCCACTGTCAAACCATCAAGGACACGAGTCTCTCTATCAGACATTTTGAGCCCTTTATTCACACTTTGCACAATTTCACATTTCTTCAGACTTTGCTTGAGGGAATTACCAAAGTTCATAGTGTTGTGACATTAAACACAGGGTTACCAAGGGTCACCCGGTAGCATAAAATACGGTAAACAGTAGCCATAAAACAGAAAAAATTATAAGATAGAAGGAAAAAAGTTAACAAACTAGCATGAAAGGAGCTAACACTAATGTTGGCATTACAAGAAAAAAGACACAACAGTATAAACCCATGGCCCGTATTCACAAAGCATCTTAAAACTAAAAGTAGCTCCTAACTTGCAGATTTAGGAGAAACTCTGGGTGTGTGAGTCCACTCATTTTTCTTTTATTATTATGCGATATACTGAAAGTATATCAGGGTTCAGAAGATGTTCTTGTGTCTTGGTCTGTAGGGGTTTTGGGTGGTGGTGCTGAACCTGGTTTTCAGCTTCCTGGCCGTCTTCCACCTCACCTACCTGGGCTCTATGTTTGACCCTGGAGTTGATGAACGGGAAGTAGAAGAGGTAAGAAGAAAGGAAGGACGTCATCTGTCTGTCCCTTTACACAGACTACAGCAGTTTACACACAGACTACAGCAGTTTACACACAGACTACAACAGTTTACACACAGACTACAACAGTTTACACACAGACTACAACAGTTTACACACAGACTACAGCAGTTTACACACAGACTACAGCAGTTTACACACAGACTACAACAGTTTACACAGACTACAACAGTTTACACACAGACTACAACAGTTTACAGACAGACTACAACAGTTTACACACAGACTACAACAGTTTACACAGACTACAACAGTTTACACACAGACTACAACAGTTTACACACAGACTACAACAGTTTACACACAGACTACAACAGTTTACACAGACTACAACAGTTTACACAGACTACAACAGTTTACACACAGACTACGACAGTTTACACACAGACTACGACAGTTTACACACAGACTACAACAGTTTACACACAGACTACGACAGTTTACACACAGACTACGACAGTTTACACAGACTACAACAGTTTACACACAGACTACGACAGTTTACACACAGACTACGACAGTTTACACACAGACTACAACAGTTTACAGACAGACTACAACAGTTTACACACAGACTACAACAGTTTACAGACAGACTACAACAGTTTACACACAGACTACAACAGTTTACACAGACTACAACAGTTTACACACAGACTACGACAGTTTACACACAGACTACAACAGTTTACACACAGACTACAACAGTTTACACAGACTACAACAGTTTACACAGACTACAACAGTTTACACACAGACTACGACAGTTTACACACAGACTACGACAGTTTACACACAGACTACAACAGTTTACACACAGACTACGACAGTTTACACACAGACTACGACAGTTTACACACAGACTACAACAGTTTACACACAGACTACAACAGTTTACACACAGACTACAACAGTTTACACAGACTACAACAGTTTACACAGACTACGACAGTTTACACACAGACTACGACAGTTTACACACAGACTACAACAGTTTACAGACAGACTACAACAGTTTACACACAGACTACAACAGTTTACACACAGACTACGACAGTTTACACACAGACTACAACAGTTTACACACAGACTACAACACACAGACAGACTTGATTGAAATCACACTGACCCACTGGATCTAAGGTGACGTATTAAAATGTACAAGTTGACCACAGTTGACTGTAAACAGCTGATATCAGTGATGCTAAGCTAAATACAGACAGCTGAATGTTGTCGGTCCGTCTCAGCCTTTACCACAGGTGTGATACATGAGGACTGAGAGGTGGAAAGGAGCAGACCTTTAAAACAAAGAGCTTGAAATATTAATATGTCCAGAGCTGCTGAGGCTAACATCATTAAATCAATCAGTGCAGTCTGAGCTGGACGAGGCTTTGGTGACACATTCACAGGAAACACTTGAGTGTTTGCTGAATAAATGAGTAAAACATTAGTGTGACATAAAACATGTACATACAACCAGCAGTCGTTGCCTTGGTGCCACCACCACTGCAGCCCATCGATGGCTGTGTGCCTCTTCCACCTGGTCGTTCATAGCTACTGACTCACACAGTGCTGTGAGCATGTGACCCTGAGGCTACACACACAGATCAGATCATCATCAAGTTTTCAGATAGTTGTAGGTATTTGACGTGGGGTTGTGTGAGGTAGTCATGTATAATCGGTGTGTTACCTGCAGTAGATTCAGTGAGGAGATGCAGCAGGAACACTATCAGTGATCAGCTGCTGTAGGCGGGGCCAGCAGAAAAACATGTATTAGACATTTTTAAAAGACGCCCACCGAAACAATCCAATATCTCCTTAAATGAAGCTTCATGTAGAATATTTTCGCATATTCATCTTCCTGTCAAAACAAAGTACAGTGTAGGTCTTTCTGATTCACTCAGCTGACCTGTGGCTGTGGCGTAATTCAGTGTGCACTGTAGGTGTGCTTGTGTGTAGGAGTACGGTGATTCAGCAGTTGAAAAAATGTAGCGCCAAAGGAAAGTGCTGTTTTGATGGGAACCTCACATCTAATAAACTGAACTGCCCCTTTGAGAAGCTCAGACCTGAAGTGGAGGACAGATGATCTGTTCTTCAGCTCCTGAAGAGAAGTAAAAACTTTCAGCCTCCAGCTCAGGTCACTGTTTGTAGAGACACATGACACAGGAGAGAGGGTGTGTGGTGTCACATGTTTGATCCAGTTGTATGTGTCTGTCTCCTGGTTGCAGGGTTACGCAGCGATCCACACCATCCAAAGGTGGTCTGACCTGAGCTGGGCCAGCCACTGGGTGGTGTTTGGCTGCTGGGTCTTCTACCGTTTAATTCAGTGACGTGGAGCAGACACAGAGGAGGACTTCATAGGACTGATACAGTGGATCTGATGGGACTGAAGGACGAGGATCTGCTCTAGTGCAGAGGACTGAACACACGTGTCCAGAGCTGTGAGTCAGTTCAGGAGGAAATATGTAGAGAGACAGTCGTTTACTGAACCAAGCATCACTCCAAACTGATGTGTTAAAATCTGATCCTGTGAGACCTCCTACTGTACTCAACCTTCACTGAGGCCTGTGGACACATGTGAGCTTCAAGCTGTCTACTGTATTAGTCGGTGTCCAAAAACATTTCAGCAGGTTTAAGTATATATATTTGTGTGTGTGTGTGTGTGTGTGTGTGTGTGTGTGTGTGTGTGTGTGTGTGTGTGTGTGTGTGTGTGTGTGTGTGTGTGTGTGTGTGTGTGTGTGTGTGTGTGTGTGTGTGTGTGTGTGTGTGTGTGAGAGTGTGTGTGAGAGAGTGTGTGAGTGTGAGAGTGTGTGTGTGTGAGAGAGTGTGTGTGAGTGTGTGAGAGTGTGTGTTTTACCTACCTCCAATAAACAATATTATTCAATAACTGAATAATCATTAGATTCATTGATGATGATGATTATTATAATGTATATATGTCATTATAATCTGTTTCCATAGGGACATGGGGCGACAGTAGAACACACACAGCACAGAGGTGGTGATCAATAATAAAAACCTGATGAAAAGCACCTGAAAATCAGTGACCACATGAATGTATTAGAGCTAACGAATATTACTTATCAATTAATCTATTGACTATTTTACTGATGAGTCGATAAGTCTAATTGACACTGTTGAAACAGCTCAGACTCTGCTCTATGTTCAGATATTAACTCTGCTGCTGAAGAGACATACATGAAGTCATCTTCACTTTTCTGTCAGTTATAAAATAATAAGATTCGGACGGGTTGTTAGGATTATGTTAATATCTTGTTTTTCATTAGATTTGGGTTTTTGTAAAGACCAGGATTAACAAAGTCACTATCAACTCAACATATCTGAACTGTCAGTGTAATAAAACATTTATCTGACATCAAGATACATGCAGTCCTCTGCCCGTCCTCCCTCCTGTCCTCTGACCTTTCTGTCCTCCCTCCTGTCCTCTGTCCTTCCTGTCCTCCCTCCTGTCCTCTGTCCTTCCTATCCTCTGTCCTCCTGCCTGTCCTCTGTCCTTGCTATCCTCTGTCCTCCCTCTTGTCCTCTGTCTTTCCTGTCCTCCTTCCTATCTTCTGTCCTCCCTCCCGTCCTCTGTCCTTGCTATCCTCTGTCCTCCCTCCTGTCCTCTGTCTTTCCTCCCTCCTTTCCTCTGACCTTCCTATCCTCTGTTCTCCTTCCAATCCTCTGTTCTCCTTCCTGTCCTCTGTCCTCTTGACTGTCCTCTGTTCTCCTTCCTATCCTCTGTCCTCCTTCCTGTCCTCTGTCCTCTCGACTATCCTCTGTTCTCCTTCCTATCCTCTGTCCTCCTTCCTGTCCTCTGTCCTCTCGACTATCCTCTGTTCTCCTTCCTATCCTCTGTCCTCCTTCCTTTCCTCTGTCCTCTCGACTATCCTCTGTTTTCCTTCCTCTCCTCTGTCCTCCTTCCTGTCCTCTGTCCTTTTATTTCTTTAGCCATGAACCATCAGATGTGATGAGTAACTGGAGAATGTTTCTGTGAGGTGATTTTTAACATCTCTGAACTCTGAATAACCGGAAACATGATGGAGCAGGGGAAGTCATTTGAAGAGAAGGAGAAAAGGGATGAAGACTGAACTGAAGCAGTGAAGAAGGTTTAGATGCAAGTCTGCACCAACAGCATCAAATATTTAAATTAAGAAAACATCTACTCTTAGTCTTAAATCATTCCACAACGTTTTTACAGTCTTTGAATCTAGACCTGGATCAAGTAGAACCTCTGGATGTGGTAGAACAGGAGATAATGAAATGTCAACTTGGAGCAGAGTCTCAGAGGAAGGTTTCAACATCTCGAGGATCCATGAAGAACTGAGGAACTATCCAGTGTCAAGCAGGTGTTCCTAATAAAGTGATCAGGTGTAAATGTAATGATGTTACCCACGCTGCATAAACATCTTATTTCTTCTGTGTGTGTGTTTTAATGAGATGGATTCCTGGCCTCCTCGAATGGACTTGGACCCCACTCCTCTCACCTATCTAGTCAATCATTAATATCTCCGTGGCTCCGACCAACACGGAAACCACAGGACCAAAGTCTGAGGATCGTCTGATCCAGGGACATGGCGGCTTCATGTGGTGCTGTTCATTCACCTCTTCTCGCTGACTGACTAATGTGTTCCTGTCCATCAGGTGGACACAGAGCAGCGCAGCATCACAATGAGACCTGGAAAAGGGGCCAACTGTAGCTGGATCAGGCCTGAGATCCCTCTGTCCTCACAGATCTTCAGTGGTAAGTAAAGGTCTCTGCTCATCCAGCAGCTCAATATAATCAACAATATACAAATATTCTTTCAATTTTGAACCTGTGTGTTTTTCTGTTAACATTATTTTAGACTCTGAATCGAACTTTACTCACACATAAAGAAGTTTTTTATCACCAAAGTCTGCCCGTCCCTGATGCATAAAGATGCTGAAGAAATTTTTAATGCTTTTATTTCAAAAATCTGATTATTGAAGTTTTACTTTTCTTTTGAAGCTGTCAACGGAAAGACTCCAGTTTATTCAGAAGTTAACTGCTGGACTCTAAACTAAAACCAGGAAGTGAGATCACATCACCTGGTTTCAGCTTCACTGACTCACAGTGTCTTTTAGAACAGATCTTAAGGTTCTTGTACATGTTTTTAAAGTTCTTCACGGTTTGGGACTCACACTGCAGACTCTGTGGTTTTATAATCCTTCACCAGCTCTCAGATCATCTACTGTCAGGCTTTTAAATACACACAGTTTTACACACATATAAATGCAGCAGCTTTTTTTAAAACTATAATCCAGAACTACTAAGGTCTCTAAAAACAATTTTCCTGGAGTTCCATGTTTTCCTGTTTTTTGTTGTTGGGTGCTACTGGTCGGCACAGGTGATTGATTGTTATCATGGTAAAATTGGTCTTCTTAGGCCTGAGTTAGTCTGGGGGTAAGGTGTCTACTGTTTTTGTCTTAAAATGAGTCAGTCTTTATTATAGTGAAACAGTCTGACTAACATTAGACTGATCTATGAGCCAAACAAAATACACACATATATATATATATATATAAATATGTGTGTGTATGTATGTATATGTATACAGACCAGTCTGAGATATGTCTGTGAAACTGGCCCCTGGTGAATACAGTCGACCCCTCACAGTGTGACAGTGTGTGTTGATCATACTGTGTGACTGTCTTCTCTCAGCCATTGAGGATGACCTATGGCTCTTCCTCATCCCGGCGGGCCTGGCTGTTATCATGCTGGGGGTGTTTCTGGAGGAGGTGGGCTTCTTTCTGCGTCACGTCCCCTCGTCCAGACAGAAATGCCTCTACTTATGGATCCTAGGAATGTACCCGGTAACACAGACACACACACACTCCTGCTCTGGGACTCTACAGTGTTGACTGAGTCCTGGTTCCATGTGTCTCAGTGTGTGACTGTTGTTTCAGGTGTTTGCCTTCACCTCCCTGATAGCGCTGTATGTGCCACGTTCCTCCTCGCTGTGTAACTTCATCGCTTCTCTGTGAGTGAACCATCCTCATATGAACCTTGTACTGACACACCGTCACGTCTACACTGGTCTCCACATTGTGTGTGTGCGTGTGTGCAGGTATCACTCTGTGACCTTGCTGAAGTTCATGGGGCTGATCACAGACTTCTTTGGAGGGAAAGCTCGTATGTTGTCCGCTCTGTCTGGACAGCAGGTGTCTCCAGACCCTTTCCCATGCTGCTGCTGCTGCTGCTGTCTCCCAATGGTGGCCATCAACAGGTGCACACCTGTACACACCACACTAACATGAGACTCACAAACTGCACTTTTTCTAGTGTTTTGAATAGATTCAAAAAGATTTTTTGGAGATAACATCTAGTGGACGTCATGGGTACTGCATCTCCAGAGTGCTGTAAGTTGTGATGTTGGCAGGTTGGCCACCTGTCTGTGTCAGGCAGCAGCACAGTGTAGACAGTTATGCACCTACATGGACTAGTTTACAGAGGGTGACAGTATCAACATGAAGCAGAGGTGTACAGGTTGTGTTTTCAGGTTGAATCTGATATTATATTATATATATTACATATATATTGATATTATATGTGTGTGAAGTCTGTGGTGGTCTGTGGTGTGTGGACGCTGAAGCTTCTCCTCTGTTATGCAGCAGCAGCCGTGGCTGGATGATGGCGGCCGTGCTGCAGCTCTCTGTGGTCCGCAGCATCCTGTTCTTCGTCACTCTGGTACTGTGGACAGACGAGCGCTACGCCTACGGTGATGTGAGTCATTTACTCAGACCTGGCCCTGAGCTCGACCTGAGCACCATGTGTTAAGGACTGTGCTGTCATGTGACTCATAATGGAGGGATGAAGGTGAACTGAATCAATATTTAAAACATTGTCAAAATATCAGAAGTTACCAAACTGTGAAAGTAAAACCACATGATGAAAGAACCACAACAACCTGCTTGTTTCTCTTCTCCTTTATTGACTAGTGAAAAAGATGTTTCCATGAACAAGACTGAAAGGGTCAGGAAGAAAAAACAGTCAGGAAGAAAAAAGTCAGGAAGGGAAACCGTCAGGAAGAAGGCTGTTTAACAGTCACATATAGTGATTGGCCAGCTGTCTAACAGAAGGTGTTCAGCTCTGTATGAGTAGATCATAGAAATAGGGCAGGAGGAGAACATGAGGGCAGGAGGAGAACATGAGGGCAGGATGAGAACATGAAGGCAGGAGGAGAAAATGTCTGCTGGAGGAGAACATGAGGGCAGAAGGAGAACATGAGGGCAGGGGGAGAACATGTCAGCTGGAGTTTCACTGAAGCTACATGGCTCATTGAAACTGACAACAACCGAATTCACCTGCTTACCATGAACTCTTCAGGCGACCATCCCTCCAACCTCTATAACCACTGTTTGTCTGTCCTCCTCTGATGTCACTGATATCCATGTACATCAGGGGTCTCCACCCTTTCCCCCTGAGAGCACATTGACTAAATCAAAGGGGCTGAGAGCTCCTCGTGTCTTATATCACTGGTCACATTTATTCACATCAAAACACTCAAACTGATCGAAAGCAAATGAGATCAATTACATAATCTAACAAGTCATCAAAATTCAACATCCAAAAACATGTGAAACTCATATCAGACAAAAATCATGATTCAGTCAGGCTTGAGCACTCATAATTTACTACTCAGTATGACAGATGACCTCTGGAGGTCAGGGTTCAGGTTACCTTCCTCCAAACATCCTCAGATAAGTTGAAAGATAAAATCAGTGGCTACAATCTTCTTGTTTTCCAGGGGGATCCAGTCAACCCTAACCTGTATGTGAATGGCATCATATGTGTGTCCACCTTCGTGTCTTTCTACGGCCACCTCCTCTTTTACAAAGCCACTAAGAGAGCTCTACCTGGATATGGACTGAGAGCCAAGTTCATCTGCATCATTGTGGTGTTGGTGCTGTGTGGCCTGCAGAGCGGCATTTTAGAGACCATGGGTGCTCTGGAGGTGATCCCCTGCACACCACCCTTCTCCGTCCTGGCCAGGTCCCAGTGTAAGTCACAGCACATCTGGCCTCAACCCAACCTCTCCATCTGTAGTTCAGTATCTGGCCTTTCCCAGGTGTTCTATCGACCTCACATTCTAGTTTCAGAAAGACACTTACTGGCTTTCAACTGTGTCCCATGGTCTTCATCAGCTGGACAAAGATTGCAGAGGCCCTTTATATGAACATCTGAGACCATCTTTAAACAACCAGCAGGTCACATGATAACCCCAGCATCTGCTGATGATAAAGCGTGTAGAGCAGATTAAAAAGATGATAAAAAATCTATATATGTATATAGTATATAAACATATGTGTAAAGTACCAATTAAAAGGTCGCACACCTTTATGGACACACACACCTGCATTCACACAGCAGCTCGTATTAACCTCTGTGGGAACAGGCACATAATGAAGAACATTTTTTTTTTACTCTGGGAAGTAAATGAAACTTAAAGTTTCAGGTTTATAAAGTGGAACAAGATCATCTACGGAAGACTTTTTAGAAGACAGACTTTTTAGCATTCTGACTTTAAAAAGTCATAATTTCTTTTTTTTTTTTTTTTCTAATTCTGAGAAAAAAGTCAGAATTTGAAAAAATAAAATAAAATTCACGTAGCCCTAATCCTCTTCCGCCATCATCAAATCCTCAGGTACTAAACTGTTATGTTTTCTAAGAGATGGTGGCATCTTTAATCACTCAGCCGAAGCTAATTCTATATGAATAAAAACAAATGATGCTGTTTGCTTTATTAATGAAATGTCTGTGTTTCAGTACACTGATCTTCTCATGTGATCGCAGTGATAATCACTGACCTATGTCCTGTGTTCTCTGTCCCATCTCAGTGATCTACCACTACTGTGTGATTGTGGAGATGTTCTGCATTGGCCTGTACGCCCGCCACACTTTCCGTAAGGTGGAACCGAGCATGGTGGAGGAGGTGGAGGGGCCCATCGGTGTGTGGCAGATGGACAAAGGCATTCAGACAGATGATGTTCAGACTGTGCATCAGAACCGTGGTGTGTTCTCAGAGGACGCTCGGCCTGGCCGCCGCCTCGTCAGCACTTCCAATCCAAGCTACAGCGAAGACAGTCTGTGCAGGATAGAGCACGCTCCTCTTGATGGTTTCCCCTTCCCTCAGGCCCGAGGTCAGCAGCCAGGCAGACCACATCCAGTGGAGCCCAGGTCTGCAGAGGACCCAGGTGTAGAGCTGACCCACATCACTGTCAGAGCTGATATCAACTATCAGGACTGTAAGGATGTCACTGTGGTTTGACCAACAAACAAAACACTACATAAACCAGGACCAGCATCCTCACTGCTGCCAAGGGCCCAGACTGGATCTGAACCTGGGGCCACTGTAGAAAAGACTGAGCCTTGTTATGTGCTCCACCAGCTGAGCCACTGGAACCTCCCTTTAGCTCACATTTTAACACTGCAGAAAATGTTCATCAATGTAAACAACAGGAGAAATGTTGCTGCTTCTCACTTGTAAACTTCCAGATGTATTTTATATGTTAATTGTTTTGCAGCTGTTGAACACTGCAGCACTCATCTCCAGGGGCTTGGATCGTACCACATTTACACACAGAGCTTTGGACTGAAGTGTTATAATAATAATAATAGATAACAGTTCTGTCTTTAACATCTATATTTGCTGCAGCACACACACACATCTGTTGTGCAAATCACACGTGGTCTTCTCTCAGGACAGAGAATAGATGAATTTACATTTTATATTTGCCCTCACCAGTGAGAACGTGGCTGCTTCTCTCTTTGAACTTGGACAACTTCTTCCACCCTCCAGCCACATTTTTCAAATCCAGAAGCTTTTTCAAAAAGCTTCCAGGTTATTGAATCTGAAAATGTTGTCCCCCTGTTTTAGTGTGAATGAAAATATGTTTATGTTTAAAAATATGTGCATTTCCCCGAACATGTTCACCTGCTGACGTCAGCCATCACTTGTATCCCACTTGGTTGTCAGGTTATATTTATGATCACATGTTGTATTTGTTGAGCTAACGACAACAGAAACAGAAAGAACAACCACAATGTGAGTTTGACTCATTTACTGAAACTGGCTGATCTGAGGGACAGAGGAGGAAATGATTCTATTGAAGCATAATGCGTTCACTGAATTAACAACATAATTAACTCAAAATTCTGAGAATTTTTTCTTAAATGAAACAGAAAAAGATCCTTTTTTTGTGAATTAATGAGATAATTATCTTGTTAATCTTTTCTTTTAAGGCATTACTCTTCCATATGATTCAGCAATTTTCCTGTGTAATC
Source organism: Seriola aureovittata (assembly GCF_021018895.1). Classification (NCBI taxonomy): domain Eukaryota; kingdom Metazoa; phylum Chordata; class Actinopteri; order Carangiformes; family Carangidae; genus Seriola; species Seriola aureovittata. The sequence goes on along the minus strand of NC_079372.1, from coordinate 1,256,007 downwards.
ATTTCAGTGAGGACAGAGAACTTTTAAGAAATATACTTTTGATTTTTATTTCACAACCTAAAATTTAATATCATATTCACAGGAAAAGGTCAAGTACTTTGAGACTGTATATTACTGACATGTTAATAGTGTATAATTATGTATAGAATTTTACTGTAGCCACTCATTCTAGACAAAGTCTAAAGATGAAAAGATGTGAGAAACTATGAAATATTTTGGACAGTAGGGTGACTGTGTAATGTTTTATTGTCCAATCAGGGCCAGACAAGGAGTACTTTAAAACGTAGCTACCTAAGCACAGTACGTGGGTAACGTGGCTAGTTACAGTCTAGTCTCTATCATTGCACTTCCTTGTGACTCATTAACACATTAACTTGTGTTGTCTGGCATTAGTACTGAGGCGTTTGTAGAGGATTTGTTGATCACGATGAAGGACGTGAACCAGGTCTTCGGCAATCTTTAACCACTTCTGTGGTGTGGTGTGTCGGTGAAACAATGGTCGTACTGACGTTAGTACGGAGCTGCGTAACTTCTTGGTGAATAGGACCCGCTCTGCACGATATCTATTGTCTTCCGGCCGACCCCCCTGAGCCAATGAGAGGGTCGATAAGTGACGCTCATCCAATCAGCAGCCGCTTCAGTGTGTTCTGCAGCACGATCCTCCCACCAGTGTAGATTCTCCTATTTTGGCGGCTGTGCAGAAACATGGCGGAAAATTTGAAAGGTAATTCAAGAGGTCTATATATGACTTTATACAACATTGTACGTCTATTTACTATTGTTATTCGGATTAGTCTCGGTACAGTCACTTTAAAGACATCAAATATCCGCGCTCTCCTGTCGTTCAGGTCACACAGCGTTAAGACCGCGGTGGGTTGTGTATCATGGTGAAGCTAAGTTAGTTGTCGGAAGTGTCGTTAGCTCCTGGTGCAGTTTAACCGAGGCTCTTTAATGACCAAACTCACCGCGTGTGATTCAGTGACTGATTAAAGCTGAGGAGAAGAGTTCAGTCTGCCGTAGGAAGCAGAAATGAAGCAGTTAGTGAAGGTCTACTGCAGTCTGTGCACAGCAGCAGGCTGCGAAGGTTTAGCGGGCAAAACTATCCGACAAGCCCCTCGCGCCATGCAGAGCCACGAAACGTTTAAAGACAAATGAGGGAGAGAATAGAAAGAGAAGGGAGGGGGAGAGAGCAGGAATAGCTGTGTATACTGATATATACAAGCATTGTTATTGTGATAATAACAGTGATACCTACAGGTGTAATAATGTTATAAGTAATAATAACAGTAACAGGTTTAGATGACAAAACTATTGAAGTTAAAAGCTACAGTACAGAAGCAGTCTAAATATAAACTAGCTACAGTTGACTCTAAGTCTGTCACATTTGTGTCAGCTGTGGGAAGGAGTTGATGTCATTACTAGTATTAATAACTAAATAACAGCAATATTGACTCTCAGTAGTCTTCACTTATGTTTCTATGAGGGGTATTTATGTGACAGATCTACTCATAATACTGGTTCTTGCCTTGGTTTCCTCAGGAGAGGACATTTTCATCAGGAGGTGCTACATATTAAACACTAATTTTTAATTTGGAGTTAAGAGAGCAAGTAGTTTTCTTTTGGTTTACACAAATGTACTGTGCACCACTTAACCAAGTAAGCTTTGTGCTGGTAACGTACTGTCTCAATGCTGCTGTGTGTGTGGTAGGAAGTGAAATTATCAGATTGAAAATATTTTTTTTATTGAGATAAAACGCTGAAATCAGCCATGCATCCAGACAGTGTAAATTGAATGTCTTTAAAGTGGAGCTTGCTGTAGCCTCATTGCATTTGATGCTAACTCAGTCAAAGCAAGTTGCTGTGTCAGATTGCAGTGTGCCCTGTAAGATGTCTTGGGAGGAGCTGGAGGCCCTGTGTCGCAGAGAGAGGCTTCACTGTAAAGAGCTCGGAGTGAACAGAGCCAACGCCAATGAGTATGAGGTGGAGTTCCTCTGTGACTACAAGAAGAGTAAGGTAAAGTGTCACTGAAAAACACATGACTGTTTACAGCTCTACTCACCTGTGGTGGAAGTATTAGGAAGTACACAGTACATAGCCAGTACACTGTAGACGTACCTGAGGTTCTATTATTCTGGTGAGGACTGAAAAACATGGAGTCAGTTGAAGGTAATGATATGAATGTAGCAGCTGGTTAGTTATTCTAGCTAAAACCACGGTATCATTCAGAAATGAGACTGAGGCTGGAAACTGGTTCTTCTAGTTCTTGTTAATGCCTCTTTGCTGTCTTATCCTGCTCTGTCGTGTGCAAAATATCATTTCTGTGGCCTCATTAATTAAACTGTAGACAAGGATCTATACGGTAAGTCAATGTGCCTTTGCCAAAAATTAGATTTTAAAGGTACTACTACTTTTATCGATACCACTTATCGATCCAGTGCTTTAACAGTTCTCTTTTCGGTACTTTTTGTATCTTGAGAAGAAAAAGAAATTAATGCTCAGGCCTTCTATTGTAAATGGTCTGAGCTGCTGCACACTGCAGCGTCTGGACTGGTGAGGACACAGGCACACATGATCTACTTTTCAGATGAATCATACAGATCATGTCATTAAAATGTGATGTATTTAGATATTTAATCTTAAAAGTTCAGTTGCTGCTGTCCAAGACGGTGGAGTTGGAATCCGGTAATGGGACAAGAAGCGGGGAGCAACACGAGGCGGGATGAGACTGGGCTAGCTGGTCAGCAGCAACTGAACTTTCAAATTAATGTACTTCCGTATAGCACCTTATAGATAAGTAAGAGCGCAGTCCAAACAGATACTCCATATGAACTAAGTGTGATTCTCACACTAGATATCTGGGCAGGAGGTGATGACATGATGGAGGAGCTGACTGGAGGAGGTGCAGCTCCAATGTGCTCTCTGCACTTTTTGCTCCAAAAACTCATCAAAAACTAATTCAAATTGCCCTCAGTGGAAAATGGACATGATTTAAAGATGTTGTAAAAAAGATATGTTTATCATCGCACTGTTCTCCAGTTCTATTTGATACAGTCTTTGATTTCCATATGTGATGATACTCAGTTCACGAGTTAATGTGGTTGATAGGGCAGACCTGTGGACTCTAAGCAACAGTAATAAATCACAGGTGTAAACAGTTCAGATTTGGGTTGACCTGTGTCTTTTAAAATGGAGAGGTGTGTATAGAATAATTGCTGGCATACACACCACATACATACATACACACAAGTGTTTACGACAAAGTGAGTATACAGTCTGATTAATGTTTGACCGACCTGGGTCACAGTTGTCTACAGGTGCACACATTCTCCAACACATTTGTTTTTATAAACAAATAAACTTCCAACTCATTAGTGGGAAGTGGCTTAAGCATCTTTCAAGCCATGTTTATAAGTACACAACAGTTCTACACGAGTCTTATCTGTTGTCCCTTAGAGACCTTTTGTCTAAAGTCAAAGTATCTGAAGGGTAAAAGTTTGCATTGATATGCTATTGTACAGCTGTTCTATTAAATCATTATAATGAACAAGTGTTTTTCTTTTGCCTGTGTAAGATGTTGAATATTGGTACATTTCTTTGACATGTAATATCCCAGGAATACTTAGGAGACTTTTTAATAAGGGGCGCATTAAGATTACATGTTAACTTCCAAGCCATTTCAACCCAAAACTATCTGTTAGTTAAGAGCCAGTTTGAATACAACACAACAAATAATATTTGAACAACAGGAAAGTGAAACTGAAACACTTACTACACAGACTCTCTGTTTCATTGTGACGCACACAAATCAAAATGGCTGCACAGAGATAAACACAGTCAGAATGTATTGAAAACCCACTATATGCTTTTTATCAAACCCAATGCTGTGTTTTTTTATAACAATTTCACATTGTTCCAAATAACAGTCTTAACATCCTCTGAGACAATACACTATTTTCCAGACTGTATATACTATGGTGATAATCACTGTAATATTTCTGCTTGTATTAGACCATTGTGAGCTATGCGGGTCATTGCAGATCATTCCAGCTCATTGTAGGTCAAGCAGGAGTCGGGCTACTTTATGATGAGAGTGGATGTTTTTCATATTTTGCTGAAGAACCCTGGATTGTTGTGTATTTAATTTTCCATAAAATGTTCAGTTTTATCGACATTGCTTTCCCCAGGCCTAAGACAATTATAAACCACCTGCTGCTACAGTCTGAAGTCTCCTGTAGTCTTGTTACTCTGCAGGTTGACAGAGCTGTAACTGGTATTCATGGGTGGAGACTTTTTGCTGCTGAGGTTTAAGACTATGAGACTAACAGGCAAAGAAAGACCAGATGCTGAGAATTTATTATATAATGAGAAAAAGTGAATTAGTCCAGTACAGACATAAATCAAACCTTAAACCTTAAAGTCTGGTCAGTGTTGACATAGTAAATGATGTCTCCTCCTAATTCAAGTTGTGTGTTTCAGGAGGAGGAGTTCTACTTGGTGAAGTGGAGGGGGTTCCCCGAGTCGGACAACACATGGGAACCCAAGAGGAACCTCAGATGCCCCAAACTGATGAAGCAGTTCCACCTGGACCTTGATCAGGAGCTGAGGCGCCACAAGAGACGCTGCATCCCTAAAAAGCTTGATAAGGAGTTGACCTCAGTCCTTATCCAGAAAGCCAAACTCCGTCAGAGTCTGCAGCGCTGGGAGGCCCATTTGAACCACACTCGCAACCACCCAGGTCGCATTTTTGTCATGAATGAAGTGGACCTCGAGGGCCCCCCAAAAAACTTCACCTACATCAACAACTACAAAGTAGGCCAGGGCATAGTGTTGGATGAGATGGCTGTTGGCTGTGAATGTAAGAACTGTTTAGACGAGCCAGTGAATGGGTGCTGCCCCGGGGCCTCCTTTCACCGTATGGCCTACAACAATAGGGGGCAGGTTCGGATCCGGGCGGGACAGCCCATTTACGAGTGCAACTCTCGATGCAACTGTGGCCTTGATTGTCCCAACAGAGTGGTGCAGAAGGGCATCCAGTTTGACCTGTGCATCTTTAAGACGGAGAATGGCAGGGGATGGGGTGTCCGCACCCTGCAGCATATCAAGAAGAACACATTCGTCATGGAGTACGTAGGAGAGGTAAGACCTGGTCCAAGACTTTCATCATCAGGAAAGTCTGTTTGTGTAAAGTGTCTTTCTAATCATCAAAGACACTTTCTCCTTTCATAACATGTCATTGCTGAAATGGTCAAAAGTAACATCTGTGTCATTGAAACTTTAGTGAAAGGTGTCATTGTCATGTGATGTTTGTATGTCAGTATGACATCATTAAATCTTTTCCGTCTTTTTTTGCTGAGAACCAAACGCCTCACGTGAGAAACAGGCTTACTGCTGAAACTAGATGACACAGCGCTGCAGTAAGGCTTGTGATGATTCATTTTGGCTAGCATTGAAAAATAGCCTGTGTTTTACAATTCATTTAGAAAGTCTTCAGACCCTTTCTCCCTCATCAATCTACACTCAATCCCTCATAATGACAAAGAGAAAACAGAATTTTAGAACATTTTGAAAAAGTTTTAAAAAAGACTGTCCACATGACTACATTTCATTTTAAAACGTAGCTTTCGAATTAAAACCATCTGCTTCCAGACTATCCTACCTGAAAACACATATACCTGAGCAATCGCCTGCACTGAGCATGTGCAAGTGATTGTAAATGAACAACAGCTGCTAGCAAAGACAACAAGGTCAGTAACACTGTAATTCATTATCATGTTGTATTCACTGCTGGTGTCCAGGCTGATGAGAGCTAATCAGGAGAGACCGTGGGGGTCTCTGTCATCATTTCCAAAGGTCAGAGTTTTCAAAATAAAACACAACCCCAGATTTTTCAAAGTAAAACAAAACCCCTGAGTTTTCAAAATTAAATGGGGCTGACAGTTTCCAAAAGTCTGTTTTCATGGCTCGAAAACTGGAGTAGTGGATGGAGGAGGAAAGGTAGAAACAGATGCGTTTTAAAATGAAAACGTAGTAGTGTGGACTGGACTTAGATTCAATAGTGAGTTCTATTTTTTTTCCACTTTATAAATTTAGGGCTGTTTCTGCTGCCACCTCTACTTGTTCTTTTATCTGCTGTGCTCAACAGGTTTTGAAAATGTATACAATTGTTTGTGGCTGAGGCCTTAACCTCAGCATCCTGATTTTGAATCCAGCCTGATCCCTTTGCTGAATGCCCCTCTCGCTTCCCCGTCTTCTCTCTACTTTATTTAATGAAGCAAAAATGCCAAAAAGAATCTTAAAAACAGAAAATTGTTTGTGGCTGAGCTTGTGTGTACTGATATTGAAACTATTAGGAAAAATCATACATGTCTCTTTGAGTTTTTTAAGTAATGGTCATGTTTGTGTTTTATTGAAAATGACATGTTGCATCGCAGCACTGGTTCTGTCCATCCTGTCTGGTTTCCTCCAGATCATCACAACAGATGAAGCAGAGAGGAGGGGTCACATATACGACCGCCAAGGCTCTACATACCTGTTTGACCTGGACTACGTGGAGGACGTGTATACAGTGGATGCTGCTCATCTCGGCAACATCTCCCACTTTGTCAACCACAGCGTGAGTGTCTTCAAACTGTATAGAACATACTGCAGGTAGCTCGGGTCAAAGGTTGGGCCTACACTCTGTGTATGCAGGTCATTCAGAAAGTCTGCAGACCATGACTTTATTCACATGTTGTTGTGTAGAAATAATTTAAATCAGTCTACACTCTGTACTTCATAATGACAAACAGAACTGAATTTCTGTAAATGTATTAAAAAGTAAAAACTGAAATATAACATTGACAGAAGTATTCAGACACTTTGTCTCAAGTTCCTCCATTTCTCTTGAAGTGTTCTAGTTTGAATTGGTTTTAGTATGATGAGCTCTATATGAAGCCCTGAACTTCTGGGCCGACCCAGTTCTCTGCTGACTTGCATGTGTTTCTATACGTACTACAGTCAGGCGTATGTGTAAACAGACACATTCCAAACACGCACACATACACACACACACACACACACACACACTAGAATACATGATAAAAACTTGTTCTGGGTAGCTTCTCGTGTGGCTAATCGTGGTCACTCACTGCTGGATTACAATACACTGTAGTTTTTGGGAATATTGACCAGCGCCATTGATAGCACAAGACTCATGTGGGCACTGATATTTCTGCAGTTTAGCATTTTTGGAATTTGTCTCAGCTAATGGACGCAATCTCCCCAATGGCCTGCAAATCACATACTCCAGAGACTTATTGCTGCAGCTAAGACTTCATCCCCCAAACCATTACCACAGACATGTTTCCAGAGGAAATACTACACAAGAACTCCTCCAACCAAGAGGATTCTTCTCACAGCAAAAAGAAGGTAACTAGAAGGGGAAAGAGAAAGGGTGGGATTAAAGCCACACTTAAACAAGAGTAAACAACGACCGCTCCCCTCAGTCATCTTGGCTAATGTGCGCTCCCTCCGCAATAAAACAGACAAACTACAAGCCAACATTAATCACATGTATGTGGTTAATGACTGCCTCCTTTCTTGCATCCACTGAAATGTGGTTAAATAAGAACAATGACAATGACATACTGCACAGATGGCTATGTGCCCCCTAAGACTTGACCAAGATAATGAGCTCACAGGAAAACAACATGGCGGCGGTGTGTGTCTCTATGTAAACACACGCTGGTGCTCAACGGTTACAGAGGAACTGTGCACCACTGGCATCCAACTCTTCACCCCTTCTATCTCCCCAGGGAATTCCCTCGGTTTCATTCTGGTTTACATTCACCTCAGAGCTAATGCAGCCACAGCACATATCAAGAGAACATTAGACAAATTCAATCAAGGTGATTTTAATCACTGCTCAGCTGACAAATCGTTAAAAAACCCAGCTGGAGGCAACCATCTCCTTACTCAAAGCCCGAGATTCTGCCCTCAGCCGGCCTGTCACTGGGAGGTGGGGCTACACTACACAGCACACAGTGCTTCTGTGACACAGACACCAGAGTGTTAACCACAGGTGAACTGTTTCGAGGTGAACGGTGATTTACTGATTATGTATTTTTAATGAAAATCGGCTGATTATGATTGGCGGCCGATCAATTGGGGCATCACTACTCAAGACGACCAAAGAAAGCACAGCACTTGGTCCAGACAACATCAGAGGCCGTGTCATGTGGTACTGTGCTCAGCAGTTAGGGGGCGTGTTTCAACTCCTGCTTCACAGCTCCTTGGCAAGCAGCACAGTCGCCCAGCTGTGGAAACACATTTATCCCCATAAAATGCTGATAATTGAATCCTATTATCGACCAGGCCAATGAAAAGTGAGACATTGGACACTCAGTTTTTCAGAAGGACTTCAGATTGTGCGTTTGTGCACATGTGAACAGTTCAAATAATAAAGAATAATATAATAAATATATATATATCTAAATACATACAAAATACAAATATGTGTCCGTCCGTTGCCCACAATCAAAACAGTGACGGCGCTGCAGGATGCATAACTCACAACCTCAATTATGTAATACTAGTGGGAAGTCTACCTCATCAGGTCCACAACATATGGATGTAGTGGTTCTGCAGGTCCTGGTCTGTGTTGCTGTCTCTCAGTCCCTGGTGTGCTCTTGTTGTGCTTACTGCTCTCCCACTTGTAGTACAGACCGTCTGTGCAGTCTCAGATACTGGGCAGCCTGTGGATTGATGCTGAATCTTGGTCAGATGATGAAATTTGTATCTCGCTCACCCTCAGACTCTTAATGTCTCCTTAAGTAGATGATCCTGTTGGGTTTCGGGATGACTTGCAGCATTCTCCTTAACACCACCCTGTATGTGTGTGTGTGTGTGTGTGTGGGGGGGGGGGTCAGGGGGTGAGAAAGAATCTTCTGACTCATATTGTGTTGTTTTTGCAGTGTAACCCCAACCTTCAGGTCTTCAACGTGTTCATTGACAACATCGATGAGAGACTCCCGAGAATCGCTTTGTTTTCAACACGGGCCATTCGTGCAGGAGAGGAGCTCACCTTCGACTACAAAATGCAAAGTAAGTCTCATTAAGTAAGGGACAGTGAGAGGAATGAACTGATCATCATCCAGCTCTACTTTCTGTGGTTAGTCAACAAACAGGTCTCACCAACAACAACAGACCTGATCCTAAAGGTTTTAATGGACTGTTATCTGTTCTTGTCTTACTGAACTCAGTCAACTTTCTAGTGCTTATCTGCTGCCTACAGTGCAGCATCTCTCCATTTTCCAGGTCTGGATAAGTCTGGAATAAGAAAAGGGAAGTAGATCGAGACTGATTCTCCTGTTCTATCCTGCTGAGCAAGCCCGATGGAGAAAACAAGAGCAAAGTCGAGGACTTCAGTTCTCTCTTCTAGTCCCTGGGTGAATTGCACATAAACTTACTGGCTCCCTCAGTGCTCAGGCCCTGAGAATAAACACCTGTGCCATTAAAATAATACCAGCAGATGTAGGCATGTTGCCCCAAGCCTACATCTTGCTCCCCTAGTAATCAGAACAAAAGCAAAAGGGTTCCAGCAAGTGGAATCATTTTTTGATCATTCGTTTAGCAAATATGTCATTCTCCTACAATAGTTGAAGCTGATCATGTGTTTGAAATGTATTTTACAGACTGGGGTCACCTGAATAGGAGCCAGTAAAAGGGTATAGTGAGTGTGACCTCATCACTTGTGCTTGGCAGTTTTCACGGGATTGTTCCCTTTTTTGAGAGACTGTCCTGGAAAATTAATATTCTTTCCTGGGACACGAATTGTAAAACCTTGTTTTCTTCTATTAATTTTTTGTTTTCTTCCCGGATATGTCCAGTCCTGTATAAACATATCAAAATGTGAACAATAATGCTCAAAATTACCTTATTACCTAGCAATCGCCATCTGTCCACATCCACGACCGTGTGAATGGGGCAAGCCGATGCGCGAGTGGTTAGGGCACATAGCAAGAGGGCGCAGATGTCCTGAGCTGGCCAGTCTCTTGGCTTTTTGTCATTCCCCTGCTCTCTGTCCCAGCATTTTCTAGCAGTCTCTACTGTCCTACTGTCCCTGATCCGGCTTCTGGTTGTTTCCAGTTGATCCTGTCGACACAGAAAGCACCAAAATGGACTCCAGTTTCAGTCTAGCGGGGCTCCCCAGCTCTCCCAAGAAGAGGATTCGAGTGGAGTGTCGGTGTGGATCAGACTCTTGTAGAAAGTACCTGTTCTGATGACAAACTGTCATTCTGTAAAGATGTGGAAAATTGTACAGACTTTTAAATGAATTATTATTTTCCTTTTGTTTATGAAAGCTGAAATCCACCATCAACATTTGACCATGACAGACAAAACAAAAAAAAAACACAATCCAGTTTCATATCTGTGATGTAACAGAATGTAGAGCTTCTGGTTTCCACTAAACTAAAGCCTGCGTCAGTGGGTTGTTTCTGTAATTATTTTAAATATATCTCTCCGTCCATGATAAAAACAGATGAGTCCGTGTATCAGCTCAGCCCAAGTGCAGAACAAGAATGACTGTCCTGTTATTATGTGACTAAAACATGTTCTGGGATTCTTTACATGACAGGTGTGTGCCCCGGCCTTCTCATGACTGCTCAATGATAAATGCTTTGTTAAAACAGTCCATAATTTCTACCAGTGTCACCACTGTACTCACCAAGACCACCTGAGATCTGAGAACATCCTGAGATCCAGAACACCTGAGCCATATCACTAAAAGACGAACTATGATCAACAGTAGATAAACCTGTGGAAGTGAAGATATCACAAACCTCCATCACAGTTCACAGAGCCTCCTCCTGATTGACCTTTGACCTAGTGTACCTGCTGTAGTATAATGAGTGTGAGGTTGACCTGGTGTGTCTAATTGTTTAGTGTTGTCTGGTAGAAGTGATGGACAGAGGTCCGATAGTCTCAGTCTGTTGTATTTTGTTACTTCCATTTTAATTAAATGGTCACAGACAAAAGTCGCCATGTTCTAATGGAACCAACCAGCCGAGGCAGTGTTTGGTTTGGATCCTGATCTTATCCTGTCATCACCTCACACACCTGGCCCAATTACATTTTTTACTCTTATATAATTTGTGTTTTGGTTCTTCTGCCTTGAGTTTTGTCGCTTGTGTTTCATCATGCTCCTGATGTGCAGCTGATGAACAGTTCAGGTCTCGGTAAGAGCCGGTTCACACATTGTGTTGCCCTGTTGTGAATGTTCACTTGAAGGCACGGTGAAACACCTGCTGCCATGTTCTTCTCCTTCACCCCACTGCCTCTCTGACCCTCCACCAGTCTGCCCATCTGACAACCACCAGCATCTTTACCAGTAACCAGCCCACAGCTCCCAGTCAGCATGTAGCATGGAGCTACTGTCAGCTGAGTTAACATATGTAACATATAATATATTTTTACACCTGGACTCAGCTTTAACTCAGCTTTACCTTCTGTCACTTCAATGACTGTCTGTTTTGTGGTCAAATAGCTGATGATTTTAAAGTGTATATATTTCAACATTTTAACTCAGTATTTTTTCAGTGTGTTTTAGGTGGAGAACAAAAACAATGTAAATAAATGATTATACAGTGGACTGATGTTTTCATGTCTTTTTTTTTTTTTTTAAACAAAGTGACACAGGAAACAGAAAACGAGATATGTGTGTGTGTGTGTGTGTGTGTGTGTGTGTGTTCTGGTAATCACATTATGGGGACAACAATCTGTGTACACAGTCACGTCATGGTGACCTCTTGCAGAGTGGGGACAAAAAATCAGGTCCCCATGAGGAAAACCCTTTTAAATGAATACAGGAGCTTTTCTGAAGGTGCCTGTGTGTTTTTTTTTTTTTTTTTTTTTTTTGGGTACTGCCCACTTCCTGGTCCTCATTAAGAAGGATTTTAGCAGCAAATACATTTTCAGTGTTACAGGTGGCAATCAATACGGTGGACGAGTAAGAAGATTATTTGCAGCAGATGCCATCTAAAGAGTTAAGAACCAAACCAATATAACCATTGATCAACCCTAAAATTAAGTTAATTTGCTTTAATTATTTAGCAGGTTAGCTAGGTGGCTCCGATTGACTACAGAGGCTTCAAACATTTGACTTTATCTGATTCTGAATGTGATTCTGAAATGTTTTCCTACATTTTTCCAACTAGTTGCATGCATTTTAGCGTACATGAGTTTATGCAAACCAAACACAACTAAATCTTTAGATTAGCTAATTGTTTGCTCTCAGACGGTAGGCTTATGTGGTCAAAATGATTCCTTTTATAATATTCCACCTTTTATAAATGTAAATGTGATTTGTATTTTGCCATGAGAAATTCAGGATCAATATTTCAAGTGTTACATTTAAGTGAATTGATTGCATACATGTACAAAACACTGGTTTTGACCAAAGCGCCTCACAGAGACATTTAAAATACAATTCTACAGATTCTGCATGTGAGAAATTAGAGACTGAATGAAAAAAGTGAGTTACTACCCTGGTGTTTACGTACATACTGTTTTCCTTTTGAGTCCCCTGCAATTCCTTTGCTTTTGAAATATATGAGCATGAGAGTTTGTAAAAGTATTATACAATTAATAATTTTAAAGACCTCAAACTGTCACTGAGTCGAATGCAAACCTCTTTTTTTACATTTCCGTGCCGTTTGAAATGCCACCACGGATAATTCTACAGTCTCTCTTTGTCATGTTTTTGTTATTTGAAGCAGCTAAAACTGAAGAACATGTATTGTGATGGTAATCTAGTGTGAATCGGTCCACATTACAGTTCAAGGGCTAATGCATGTAGAAGGTTAGTGCTAGTGGGATGTTTTGGGCACATTTTAACCTGCTCATTGACTTTTTTTCTCGGTTAATTATCAGCCTGTTCTGGACACTCACGACGTCCCCACAGCACATGTTCAGTGTTTGAGTAGAAACTGTGTGAAAAGTTGGACACAACTCTAACCCACAGGGAACTTGAACACTGTGAAAGGTTCCCACGAAGCCTGTTTGATTAAAATGTGTGAGCGCAGACAGAACTTTGCTGTGCAGGAGGAACTATTTTACTACGAATTTGGATTTTGTTCTTTAATTCTGGTGTATGATGGGATGCATCTCATTTTAGAGATTTTGTCCGAACAAGTGGTCAGTCTATTAGTATTTACATCAAAGTGACAATTTGTACCTTATGTTCTCATATTCTGAAATATTTTAATTGTACAATATGTGTTTACAGATAACCAGCATCTGATGTCCATTCAACTATTTTTGTTCATGAGCAGATATTATAATGATGAAAATTCTGTTCACACTTTTTATTCACAGAATGAATGTCAAAGTGAAATTGAGAGTATTGTCTCAAGACTAAAACAGACTAAAAGCATCATAGTAAGTCATTTACTTGGCAAACAACATAAATGAAATGTACATTTTGTAGTCTACTAACCTGGGATTATATCAAGGGGTGCAATCAACAATTATTTTCATTTTCAATAATTCATTTGCTTATATTCTAAAATGATAAATCATTTGGTGTATAACATAACCATCACTTTAAATCACACCATTTCATTTTGAAGATAATGTCATCAGTTGAGTTCTTTTTTTTTTCAGATCAAATGTCCAAAGCCCCAAAATATTTAGTTTATTATTAAATTATTTCTTACTATTTATTAATGTTTCTATTTTTCATTTTATAGATGAAAGATTTTGAAGATTCTGGTGATCTATATGATTCGGCATCAGAGAGTGGAGATGAATATATTCCAAACTCCACCTCTGAAAGTGACAGTGGTGTCAGCCTTGACACAAGGACAAAACGTCAGCCTCTTTATGATACACTGGATGTCTCGGGCTCAAAGAGTTCCCCTATCTGTGATTCCACAATGCCAGACAACATGACCTTTGACAGCTCTACATCTGAGGCCATTGGAGAAGAAGAAGGACCGTGTTCAAGTCAGAACATTAATGATAGCATAGTTGTTAGTGCATGTCAGAAAAGAGGTGGGAGTAGAGTTTATGACAAGCGACATTATTGCTTATACTGCTCTAAACCATATGCTAAAATTGCAAGGCATCTAGAGTGTGCACATCAAGACAAATCTGATGTGGCTAAAGCTCTGAGCTTTTCAAAGGGTTCCAAAGAGAGAAAAAAAACACCTTGATTATATTCGCAACAGAGGAAACTATGCTCACAACACTGCTGTTATGGAGTCAGGAAAGGGTGAACTAGTGCCATTTAAACGGCCACCAAAAGAAGCCCAAAGCAATGACTTCATGCACTGTGCATATTGTCAAGGACTGTTTACAAGAAAGGTCCTGTGGCGACATATGCGCACTTGTAGCCTTAAACCTGGATCAGTTGCCCCCAAACCAGGGAAGAATCGTGTTCAGTCCATGTGCACATACACAGCGCCTGTGCCTTCAAACGTAAGTAAACAAATGTGGGGAGTAATCAGCGTCATGAATCCAGACCCAGTCACAGACATAATAAGAAATGACCAAGCTCTTATTGATGTAGGGCAGCTCTTATTGAACAAAGGTGGGATGTCAGATAAGAATAAACAGTGTGTCCGGGAGAAAATGTGAGAAATGGGAAGGCTGATTCAGAATGCCAGGAGAGTCACCACTTAAAAAAATAAAGAAGGAAGATCTCATAAATCCAAATAAGTACTTGGAGACTGTCAAAGCTGTCAAGGTTACATGTGGGTATGACAGTGAAACAAACAAGTTCTTGATTCCATCACTAGCAAACAAACTTGGTAATGCCCTTGTTAAAGTAAGCAGACTCTTAAAAGCTCAGGGTTTAATCTCAAACAACCAAGAAATGGTCAAGAATGCCAGTGAGTTTCAAGATGTCCATCAGGAAACGTGGAACGAGCACTGAGGAACAACAGGGAAGCAAAGTGGAATGTGCCCAGTCTCATGCCCTTTACTGAAGATGTCCAAAAAATGCATGCATATCTCAATAAAGTGCAAGATGAGTACTACAATTCACTCTCTGAAAGTCCCTCCACAAAATCCTGTATGGAGCTTGCAAAGGTTTGTCTGGTGCAGACCATTCTCTTTAACTGGCGTAGGGAAGGAGAAGTGGCAAGCATGCCCTTGTCTGCATTTTCTGCAAGAGATACCTCTGATCCCCATGAGGATGTGGACTGGGTACTCTCTGAACTAGAAAAAAAAGCTCTGCAGACACTTCACAAGAATTATTATCAGGGGAAAACGTGGTCGCCCAGTTCCAATCGTTCTGGCTCCAAAAATGCTGTGTGCGTTAGAACTCCTTGTTAAGCAGAGAGTTCTAAAGGACAATGGTTACATGTTTGCAAGACCAGAAGCTATGACACATTTCCGAGGTTCAGACTGCATCCGCGGCTTTGCAAAGATGTGTGGTGCAAAGTGTCCCAAGTCACTGACATCTACCAGAGTCCGAAAGCTTGCCGCAACCCCATTTGAAAGCCTCATGTTGCATCTCTATATTATCTATGAAGAAGTAAGCTAAATTTATATACTAGTACTGTTTCTTTTAATTCTACTTCATTGCAGATTCAATCATTCTTTAAACAAAGTCAATAATCTGAGAATATGTTTGATGTAGATGCATGTCATATGTGATTAGCAATATGCTTATTGTTGGTCCCCACTAATCACAAGAGACTTTGTGTGAAATAGGCAAATTATATGTTAATGAGGTCCCCATCAGCCATGTCCAATAGATATTTCTTAAGTCCCCATTTAGCATGGTCCAGTCAATACTTCATCAATTCAGCTGTTTGAAGTCGTGTTTAAGGTAACGAAACTATTGTGAATGTACCAGATTTTTTTCTTCTAGAACCTTTAGAAAGGGTTGTCCCCACAGGTGAAGATCAGAAAGTTGGCAATTGTTTACAATGATATTGGTAATAAAATAATGCTAAGAATAATGTATATTAATGGTAATGTGGTAATAGCGGCAATGTACGTATGCACATATATATACAGACAGCATAATTATGATAATATAATACAATAATAATGTGATCATGTATTATAATGATAATTGGGATGGTAATTATCATATTCATGTATTAAGTATACAAAATATCTATCTATCTATCTAAGGGTGGGGGAGAAGCCACGCCAGAGCATCAGAGGGGCAAGGGGTCCCCAGTCCAACCACCCAGCGCCACAATCGGGGACCCACGCAGCAGACAGCCAGCCGCTCCCTCCTTTTACCTCTCCTCCTTCCTCCAATGGAGGTTTTTGAAATTGGGTAGATACATTTTCATTTAGGGTTTCATTATACATTTTTTTTTCGCTGATGTGTTGTCCTGCTCGGGGAAACCCCCAGAACATTTTAGAGGGGGGTCTGCCCACTGAAGAAAGACACACCTAAAATATAATATAATATAATATAATAAAATGTGTTTTCATGTCTTTATTGTTGTAGTTTAAATAGGGCTCAGTGTATTTTAAACCTCACCTTTGAATTATACAACATGTCACCACTAGATGGTGCCTCTAGCACTCTGAGTCCTCTGTTATAACAACGCCCCACAAATCTACTTTATATTAGAAATATATGAACTACTTACACAAAGCACCCTTTATAAAACTAATATAAAAATGAAAATCATCATATCTAATGTAATTTTCCAGTTTCAGTGCTGATGGAGCGTCAGCTCTTCATACTGGAGCTGATGCTGACATGAAACCGATGAAAAATGAAACTGAAACAGGTAAATTGAAACAGGTAAATTATAAACCACCAATCCACAACCTTCTCCATTCTATACTGTGTTTGCTATACACTTGACACTTTATGTTTATGGTTTTGATCCTTTTCTTAGAAAGTCGACATTGAAATCCAGCGTTGCATTCATGTCCAGTCAAAGATCCCTCCACATGTTTTAAGATATAAAAATACTCAGCTGTGAATACCAATACAAGCCTGCTTCTAAAAAAGTTGGTGCGCTGCGTAAAACGTAAAAAGAAACCAAATGCGATGATTTGCAAAACATTGAAACCCCATATTTAATTGAAAATAGCACAAAGACAACATATCAAATGTTGGAGTTTCATTGTTTTCTGAAAATTATATGCCCTTTTTGAAATTGATGCCAGCAACACTTTCCAAAAAATTTGGGACAGGGTCATGTTTAACTCTGTTGCATCACCTCTTCCTTTAACAACACTAAGCATTTGGGAACTGAGGAGACCAACTGCTATAATTTTTAAAGTGGAATGTTTTCCCATTATTGCTTGATGTAGCCTACAATTTCAGCTGCTCAACCGTTTGGAGTCTCCTTGGTTGTATTTTACATTTCATAATGCGCCAAACATTTTCAATTGGGTGACAAGTCAGGACTGCAGGAAGGCCAGTTTAGCACCCGGACTCTTTTACTATGGAGCCATGCTGTGGTTTACATTGTTTTGCTGAAATAAGCAAGGTCTTCCCTGAAAAAGAGGTCATATAGTTGGCAGCATATGTTGCTCTAAACCTGTATATATCTTTCAGCATTAATGGTGCCTTCACAAATGAGCAGGTTACCCATGCTATGTGCACTAACGCACCTGCATACCATCACGGATGCTGGCTTTTGAACTGTGCACTGTTAAGCGCGATGGTCCTTCTCCGCTTCAGCCTGGAGGACAGGGCATCCATGATTTCCAAAAACAAATTTTCAAAATTTCAAATTTTGACTCGTCAGACCACAGAACAGTTTTCCACTTCAGTCCATCTTAAATGAGCTCGGGACCAGAGAAGGCGGCTGCGTTGCTGGATCTGATTTCTATACTTAAATGGTAAGGTTTCAATTTGCATTTGTGAATGCAGCGAGGAACTGTGTTAACAGGCAATGGTTTTTGGAAGTGATCCTGAGTCCATGCAGTGATGTCCACTACAAAATTTTATCTGTTTTTAATGCAGTGTCGTCTGAGGGCCCAAAGACCACAGCCATCCAATATTGGTTTTCAGCCTTGTCCCTTACCTACAGAGATTTCTTCAGATTCTCTGAATCTTTTAATAATATTATGTACTCTACACAATGAAATCTCCAAATTCTTTTCAATTTTACATTGAGAAACATTATTCTTAAATTGTTGCACTATTTGCCCGCAAAGTTTTTCACTGAGTGGTGAACCCCTCCCCATCTTTACTTAAGAAAGACTT
Source organism: Seriola aureovittata (assembly GCF_021018895.1). Lineage (NCBI taxonomy): Eukaryota > Metazoa > Chordata > Actinopteri > Carangiformes > Carangidae > Seriola > Seriola aureovittata. The sequence goes on along the minus strand of NC_079372.1, from coordinate 1,237,832 downwards.
GTCTTGTCTTGTCTTTTTTATACCTAATCATGTTACTAACCTGATAATGCAGAAAAACAGGAGAGTGCTGCACAGGGTCAAAAAGGTATTGTGGAGAATGTAAAGAAAAAAATCAGGTGCTCTTCCAGGATGAGGCCAGTGGTCAGATAAACTAGAAAAAAACAACTGTCCAGTGTAATAAGTCTTATAAGAGTTGAAACTGTACAATGGCAGTCAGAAAAAAATATCCGGGGCACTCTGATTGTAGATGTGAAACTAAAGATCCTTTATTAATATATGGATATGCCAACGTGTTTTGACGCACAGTCTTCATCATGGCATAAGTGCAATGAGTGAGCAATTTTTCTAGTTTAGTCATGTTACTAACCTGTTGCCAGTTAACCTTATTAATTGTGAGCTGTTCCACCAGGTGTTTGTTGCCACTGTCCCAACTTTTTTGAATGCTGTCGCTGGCATCAAATTCAAAACGTTTTAACATTTGATATGTTGTCTTTGTGCTATGTTAAATTAAATATGGGGTTTAAATAAATTAAAATCATATTCTGTTTCTATATACGTTTTACACAGTGTCCCAACTTTTTTGCAAACAGGGTTGTAATAAACATTGTTTAATCACCTGATGTCCCTGTCCTCTCCGTCAGAATCGGTGAACATGTAAATATTGTTCAGATAAATCATGTCATACTGACCACTCTCAGACTACAAATGTGACCTGGAAGTTTCAAGTTTCCATGTCACACCTGTGTAAGCTGCATAATGGATCATGATTGGTTTTCAAACTAGTTGTGATGTCACCAAGTAAAGCTCATATGTCCAGGTGCTGGACTGAGATTTTAGATGACAGACAAACAGATGAATGTTAAAACAAACTCTGTACAATCTCAGTCTGCTCTGCTTAGTTTAGTCAACCCATCCGCCTCTTTATTCAAACTTGATGAAAATAGAGATGATGTAATAGAGAACAGATGAAGCACAGAAGAATGGGCAGGACTGGATCTACATGTTGTTCCTGTGGAGAATGGAGGCGGTGACTCAGAAAACAAAGTGAGAGAGGCTGAGAGCTGCAGCAGTTGTTAAACAGGGATCAGACATGGAGGCGGACACCTTCCAGTGTTACACCGGCAGAGTGTAGATCGACCAGCAGAGGCTGAGACACTGAAGCTCACCTCTTGGTAATTGTTCACACATAGCTGGTAGAATCATACACTTAGTATCTAACAAAAGGATGTACAAATCTGGTATGTGGCTGGGCTGTGTGTGTGTGTGTGTGTGTGTGTGTGTGTGTGTGTGTGTGTGTGTGTGTGTAGGGTGTGATTGTGAAAAAAACGTCCTATATATAATACTCTTACAGCACAGCAATAAAGGCCCTGTTAAGAAGTAATAGGTTTCGGTCCACTGAAAGGCTAGAGGGCTTTTAATTTGACATGGTTGCAGGAAGTGTTGAGTTTCTGTTGATGCCTAAAGCAATGACTTCAACAGGGCAAACATGAGCGGATCAAAATGAGGCATCCTCTAAAATACTGACAAACTACACATATCGGACAGAAGGAGTCTGAGGTGGAGATCTGGTACCTTCAGCAGGTACAAAGGTAAAGAGAGGCCCTGGTCTTTGTTGGAGGAAACATGGTTGTAGATCTGCTGTAAATGCCCCACTGATGATGCAACACTGACAATGTCAAATGGGAAAAGTTCAATGGTGTAACTTCATCACTCAACTCTATCACTCAGTCAGTCAGTCAGTCAGTCATTGTCTTTGCAGATGCAATCTAAGTGACATCTGATTGGTGTAACCAGGTGTCATTTGCTAATTCCAGCAGCTAATGATTCTGTTTCCGCAATGCGAACCACGCCTCCCTCAGCCTACAGCAAATAAACTACATTGATTACATGTACCATTATCACTGAAGGAGGCAGAGGAGTAACTGAACATGAGACAGAGCAGCAATCGCTATGCTAATGTAGCTAGCAGAGCTGAACAGTAAACAACTCTGGGGTTAGCAAGAAAATCCCTAAAAGAAGGAGAGCTATGAGTGATGGGGTTAGGGGTAGTGAAGTTAGATGTGTGTGTGTGTGTGCGTGCGTGCGTGCGTGTGTGTGTGTGTGTGTGTGTGTGTGTGTGTGTGTGTGTTGAATGAGGATATTTGGAGTTAAATAACAGAAAGGTGAATTAGCATGACAGAGGGAGGGGTCATGAGTTCACAGTGTGTTCTCAATAAGAACATCTCACCATGAGTTTGTCTCCCTCACCTTGTGTGACAGGGATTGCATCGGATTAAGTGGATTTGTGGAGGATCAGGACTTCATGAGCTCCAGGTGAAGAGACACAGGTGGTTGGTGTCACTGAAAGGTAAATAAGGCAGATGGCTGGTGTCTGGGTCAAAGGAAGCTCACTAAATGGGTCCTAGAATCAGACAGCATAGAGGAAATTCTATGCTGTCTGATTCTAGGACCCATTTAGTGAGGATGAAAAAGTTTAAGGAGAGATTCAGGTTTACTCATATGTGAAGTGAAGGACTTTGGTGTCTGTGATCTCTCCCTTCTTTATACTGGCTGTAAAGAAATCCTTCTGCTAACAGTTGAGTTGAGGCTAAAATGAGGCTTCAGTCTAAATGTGTTAAATCAGTGTCAAACCCTCGAGTGTGAAAAACACTCCAAAGTCAACAAACATATTTCCCGCATGGAAACAGGTTACTCTCCATGCAGGCCCCATGTTTGTCTGTAAGGTGTCGCTAACCCTTTTCAAACGCTGCATGATCAACAAGTTAAGATTTTTAATGTTTGCTATTCACAAAGTTTTAGGAGAAACTGCTAAAAATAATGGCTGCCAGTCCTAACTTTAGGACTCCTTATTTTAGTAGTAGCTTAGAGGACTCCTAACTCACTAAGACCAAATCACAAATAATCATAAAGGACCACTGTCAATAAATGTCTCTGACCCGACATCATAGGACAATTCATACCAATTACTTTAGATGTTCAACAGCTACAGGGAAATAAAGCAGCTTCATGGTTGGTCTGACCGCTGTGGTCAGTACCAGAGATGGAACTCATGTAAAAATTATTGTACCATCCTAAGACGAAGAAAAAAACATCACACCATCAACACACAGGTTGTATTGATGCTGCCTGTACGGTTGTAGACATTGTTGTATAGTGTCCTTGATCTACACACGATTCATGGATCTGAATGGAAAATGACCTGATCAGTTGTTTGTAAGGATCATATTCCAGCTGGATGTCACCTGGGGGTGGGGGGGGCAGTGGATATCCATGTAAAGCACAGCTTCTCACACAGGTGGCTAATAGGTTAAGTTAGGTAGTCTATGATATATATATATATATTTTTTTTTTTTTTTTTTTTTTTATTCTTCTTATTTTTTTCCATTGAGTGAATTAAATGTAAAAAGTTTTTATATTAAAATTAAATTCTCCCGGGTCGACACAAACCTCATCATACAGATGCATTTTGGAGAATGCCCTACTTTTGTAAACAGCATCTAATCTGTTATTATTTAGTTTGTATCATCATCATCATCATCATCATTCTCTTATACATGTTATCTGCGACACCACCACCGAGGAATTCTGGGAGATCCTGCCACACTCATAATAATCTTCTGATCATTTCAAAGGAAATTTATTTTCATTGCAAAACCCACAACAGAAATCATGAATTGGCAGATACATGCGTAACAGCTCGACCACGTTTGAACAGAACACGGAGCGGAGGGAAAGTGGAGAGTTCCTCTCTCATCCTTCAAACCTGTTTGACCTCTGACCTCAGGAAGCACCGAACTGAGATGTTTACTACTAGAAAGTTCAATGAAACACTGTCATCTGAAGACGCACTGTGACACAGCTGATCCATGTCTAACTTGTGTCTGGTTCATTTACTGCTGCAGCCTCCAACAGACACTTCACTGACCTCTGTTTCCTTCTAATGGAATCAAGAACCACTTTCTGTCTTTGACTGAACAATTTCTAGTCCAGCATGGAGAGCGCTTCCTCACGAAGCTTCAAAATAATGATGCTTTTTAAAATCTTAAGCACAAGTGATTCTCAGGGTTAGACTGTGTGGGTTCCTTCATCCACTGTGACACAACACCGAGCTGAAACTGTCGAGACAGGTCTCCTCTGGTCTGACTGACGCTTCACTCTGACCTCTGGTCTGACTGTAGCTTTACTCTGAGACAGAAGGAAAAATGAAAGGATATCCTAGCTAATTATAATTAATTTCTTTGTAATTTGAACAATCATGTTTATGTTCATGTTTTAGAAAACGACGACGACAAGGTGTGAGAAAGGAAACCAGCAGATGATTCAGCATTTATCTGAACCACTGGACGTGGAGGTCAGAGTCAATAAACTGTGGTCAGCTGGGTCACAGGTCGATGTTTACAACAGACCTGACTGCTCACCTGACCCTCACACTGTGATGTCACTGAGGTCACAGGTCTCAGGACAGTGTTGTCGTTATAGTGGAGACGACCCAGAATGAACCATGTGATGTCCTGCTGATTGAAGCTGTCAGCTGCATGAACTTTGTAGTTTGATGTCAGTGATGGCTCTCCGTTATCTCAAGCTCTTTTACCTTCATTGTCCCTAAATATGTACAAAAATCCTCCAATTAATAACAATAATAATAATCTATCATGTTGTTTAAAAAGGGACTTCTAGTAAACGTCATTGGTTGAAAACATTCAGCTCTTGGTATCAGAGACAGAAACACTGAGGAAACAGGGGTGATGTATCTGTTCAGGACTTTCCCTCTGTAACTGACACACACACACACACGCACACACACACACACAAACAGAGTCACAGTAGAAATACAATGATCAGGAACTCTTTGTTGCATTTCAAAGTTAGTTTGCTGTCAGTATAATACACACTAAATACAGAGGTCACAGTCAATTTACAAAAGATCATGTGAAACTGAAAAAGCTCCTCAGGGCTCAGCGTCGGCTATGGACCACGTGTCTCTGATGATGTCAGAGAAAAACACAGATCCAGAGCGGCTCCACTCTCGTCCTCAGACTCGCTGTGACTGTCGTTCTCGTCTGCCATCACGTCCTCAGTCCTGCAGCTGCTGATGGAGCAGAGACTCGTCTCTACACAGTGTTGTCCTTCAGCAGAGACTCCTGTCTCTGCTCTGGTGCATTGGTTGGATGTTCTTATGGAGTAAGGCCATAATTCAGGAAATAAAAACAACATGAGTGGCTCCGCTGCTGCTGCTGGGGGCCACAGACACAGGGGCCCCTCACACTACGGATCCTGTTTTCAGACATTCACTGACAAAATACAATCTTCACCTCCCCGTCCACCATCACCTCCACCTTCACTTCCATCTTCACCCTCACCTTCACCTCCACCTCCATCCACAGATCATGTTCAGAGAGAGCAGACAGGAGCTCAGTGTATCATCATGTCTGTAGATTTGTGTGAACAGGAAGCAAAACATGTCCCTTCACATGATGATTTAAATCTAACTCCACCCAGGTTTACTTTGCGACACTGACTACCCTTTTGCCTGCTCGGGTTCTCCTGTTTACCTCACCTCTCTGTCCTCATGATTCATTCAGGTTCGGATAGATGTCATGATTTTGACTGAATTTGCAATCAGTGTGACAAAACCTGGTGAATTTGAAATGGACAGACATGCGCAGGTGTCTGCTGTGAACAGGTGAAGTAACAGCCGGATCAATAGCTGGACTGAGGACGAGGAGGGTCCTGAAGCTGAAGCTGGGGGACAGAGTCCCACTTCATATCTCCACTGAGAAACTGTCTGATCTAACATGACTTCCCTTGAGTTTTACACCTTTACCTCCTGGTTTGTCCGTCAGAAAGAATCCTGGACAGATCATGTTCAGTCAGGTTTATTGACAACAAACTGCAAACAGAAGACTAAAACAGGAAGTCCTGCAGCTCTGTCATGTCTGTCACACCTCTTTCTTTTTTTTCTCTGTTTTACTTTGGCTGATTGATCAAACATGATGTTTCTCCTCTGACACGTCCAACCACAGAAATAGGAACTGGACTGTTGGAAATCAATGCTTCATTCACTCAGTCATACATATGAACACTTGATTCTCTGTGTGGAGTGAGATTTCAGACAGGAAGTGATGTTTAGAGACTGGAGGCCCAGTCACAGCAGAATCTACATACAGTTCAGTCTCAGACTAATGAGCTGAACTTCTGATGAACACTGACACAGTGCAGGTTCAGTAGATAAAACTACCAGGAACAACCACTGGACACTTCGGCTGTTAACACCATGTTTTCCAGTGCAGGTTATAATGTGTTATAAAGTGTTTCAGACTGTCTGACGTGTGAAGTACAAAACTGTTGATGATCTCTGAAGGAACAATGAGGCTCAGTCACTGTGACCCTCCTGCTGAACTGCTTTGCCAATGTTTGTGTTAATTACAGGAATATGAACATATGATCAGTGTGGTAACAGACACACTGCAGCTATATGTTCGTGGCATTGATACCTGGGTGCAGCCTGCTGAACAGTGAGTATCAACAGTCTTTCTCCTGTTCTCACAGTGGGCTCTAAAGGTCTTTTGGACATTTACTAGTAAATTGTCCAGCAAATGCTGCCTCTGCTGGACATTCAGGGTACTGACTTACTGGATATTTAACAAATCTCTGCTCTGGGATCATCAGTTTGAGGGAATTACATGATACTCAATGCATTTGGACATTAAAAACAGCATAAAGTAAATAAAGTTCACTCAGCAGCCAATGAGAAGTGATTTCCAACATCCTCCATCTGTGACTTTCTGCAGCTGCCGCAGCTCCAACAGGCAGGTGAGGAAAATTAAACATCTCATGCACCTGTGTTCAGACTCACACTGTCACTGTAACAAGCTGCTGCTCACTATGAACTGAGCTGATCAGGTCTCACACAGTTACAGTATTTCTGCTGTCAGCTGAAGCATCAATGAGTGACAGACTGACGCTGCGTCCACACCATGACACTATCATTTGAAAAAGCAGTTTTAAGACCAAATTGACCATTTTAGCTCCATATCATGACCATTCACCTACAATGAGCATGTGCGAGCCGGTGTAAACAGGAAGTACATTGACTATTTTGCACTTGGTTAGTTACGGTGAATCCTCTGAAGGAGGAACAGCGAAGACAGCTGTAGCATTAAAATAGAGAATGTAAGTGAACAACAGCTGCTAGGAAAGACAACAAGGTCAGTAACACTGTAATTCATTATCATGTTGTGTTCACCACTGGTAGTTGAGGCTGATGAGAGCCAATCAGGAGGCGCCATCGTTTCCAAAGATCAGTTTTCTAACACAACCCTAGAGTTTTCAAAATAAAACGTCAGTGTTTCCAAATGTCTTCGTTTTCAGTGCTTGAAAACTCTGGAGTTGTGTGGACGGAGGAGAAAACGTAGGAAGTTTTAAAATGAAAACATAGCAGTGTGGACGCAGTCTGAGACAGTAGACATGGATAACTGGTCAACAAAGAAAATACATCACACACATGAAAATTTTCCTGTCACTGATGTGTTCACTTCAAACAAAACAAACAGTCACATCATGTTGGATCAGGTTAAACCATCTCCCTGGTCCATGAGTAGAAGGACCCCAGCATGGTTCTCACAAACCTGACTTCTCCCAGCTTCTATGATTTGATTTTAAAGCCTCATATGACATAATGTCTTTTGTAATTTCACCTGACTACTGACTGTAAAATTGTTAAGAGAACTGATAGTAAAAACTTGATTCTTTGTGTCTATGTGGGTGAATAATTGAACAAAAAGAGAGTGTCTATGGATTCAATGTTAAAAAGTTAAGGTCACGGATCCCTGGAATCAAATGATGGTGTCTAGAGCTGAAAAATTAAGGACCAATAAAACAGGTTTGTGAGGGCACCATGAACGGCAGTGTCTCAAGTTCAACTCTGGGAATCTTTGTTGCATTTCTCTACCTCCTTTCCTCGTCTCTCCTCTGTCGCCATACAAACAACATTATCTAACTAATCCAGCCTCTTAAAGATTCTCCACATCACCATGACGACATCCTTATCAATCCACTTTGACATTCTTTATGAAGCAGCTTATGTAATTTGTTGGTGGTTGTTTGTCTGGCTTGGTTTCCACAATGAGCGTTATTATTTGCATGTTCTGCTAATATAGTATTCTGGTTATCAAAAGTCTGATTCCACATATTCTGTAGTTCTGAGTGAAAATGGGTTGGTAGATGGAGATACATGCTTACCACTCCAGTGTTTTTACCATGACACTCACTAGTTTACACCCATTGCTTGAAAGTAGCTTGTGTAGAATCAAATACCACAATAACTTAAGAAAACACTCCCACAACACATCAGTTGATTGGCCCTTGGTTTACATCATCTTCTCTGCTTACATGACGCAGTAAGGCTCTCGTGGCAGATGAGGTTTAGTCCTGCAGCAGGCTGGTAGATTGGAAAGGAGCCCTTTCTTCAAGTCTTTGTTAAGGAAGAAACAGACAATGGGGTTGACCCCGGCTTGAGCGAAACTCATCCACACGGTGGTGGAGAGGTACCGGTGTGGTATTGTGCAAGCCTTGACAAACACCCTCCAATAGCAAGCCACTATGTAGGGAGACCAGAGCACCAGGAACAGCAGAGTGATCACATAGAACATCCTGCCGAGCTGCTTCTCTGCCTTGAACTCCTCCATGCCTAACAGGCGCCGGTTCTGGTTGTGCAAGTTCTGCCGGATTCCCAGCAATGTGGGGGGCATCGGGCCCCTGCCAAAGCCTGCAATCCAGTTGGCTGCCGCTTGACCAGTGGCCCCTGGCCCGTGGAAGGTCCAGTTCTGACTGATGGCCGGCACCATCTGGACCGGCTTCATTTTGCGGTGCTTGTATTCAAAGAGGAGTAACTTCATGTAGACCACGTGTGTGGCTAAAATGAGCACAGCAAGCATTAACATAAAGCCCAGCGTGTCATTGGCCTTGAAGTAGCGATGCTCAAAGATGCACTGGTCCTCTTCACGAATGAACTTGTAGGTGCCCACATCAAAAACAGGTGGGAAAGCCATGGCCACAGACAGCGTCCACACCATGCACACCACTGCCACACATGTCCAGAATGTCATGCGCTTTGAGTAAAAGCGGTGGTGCGCAATGGCCATGTAGCGTGTCACGCTGATGCAGAACAGCATGAAGGCGGCATGGAAGCAGAAGAGCACTGCCATGAAGGCCACCACCTTGCAGCTCAGCACACTGTAGGTCCAGGCTGAACCGTTCTTTATAGAAACCAGCACAAAGGGGAAGCAGATGGCTGAACGGATGGTGTCTGCCAGGCACAAGTCCAGCAGGAAGTAATAAGGTGCCTTGTGCAGGGCGCGATCTCGCAGTACGAGCAGAGACACCACCAGGTTACCCACGAGGCTGATGCAGATGATCAGCCCCAGCAGTACCAGTTTGATGTAGGTAGAGACAGCTGAGGACGGACTCTCTGCTACCATGTCTCCTGCTGTAGCTGCCACTGCTGCCATTGGCCCAGCAGGCCCTTCGCTGCTCTCGTTTCCATTTCCCATCCTGAATGCCCCCCCACCCATACCACCGTTTCTTCAAGCACCAAAGCCACCACTCCCCCACCACCTCCTCCGTCTGCTGGTTGTTCCTTCGTCCTCGTGGTTGCTTCCTCTTTTGCAGTTCACAAGGAATAGGAACACCTTAATCCACATTGCCCCATGTCGAGCAGGGTCCCTTTATTGGTGTATTAGTGGCCTCACCTCCTGATCCTCTCCAGGAGCCTGAAACTAACCAGAAAAAACAAAGAATCATGAGTTTGGAGGGACTCCTGCATCCAGGTAGTACACATATACTACTACATACATACTACCTGAAGTTCACTGAATTCACTGTCATGTTGATGAAACCAGTTTGAGACATGGAGCATTATCCTGCTGGAAGGAGCCATTAGAAGTTGGTGAACTGTGGCCTCGAAAGGATGAACATGGTCAGCAACAGTACCCATATAGACTGTGACATTCAGACCATGATTGATTGTTATTAAGAAGAAAACATTCCCCACACCATCATGACTCCACCACCAGCCTGGACAGTTTGGCTCCATGCATTCAGACTCTGACCCTACCATCTGCTGCCTTCAACTGTCCAGTGTTGGTGGGTCTGTGTCTGCTGCAGCTTCAGGTTTCTGGTCTTGGTGACAGGAAGTGGAACCTGACATGGTCTTCTGTTGTCGTAGTGTGGTTCATATACGTCAGGAGATCAGCAGTTTGAGAAACACTCAAACCAGCGTCTGACACCAACAATCATGTCACAGCCAAAGTCACAGAGTCACATTTCTCCTCATTCTGACATTTGATGTGAACATTACCTGAAGCTCCTCACCTGGATCTGCAGTGTTATATTCACTGCTTCCACATGATTGGCTGATTGGATAACTGCATGAATAAGCAGGGGGACAGGTGTTCTCTAGACAGTGCTTGCATGTGTATTTATGTAAGATACTCCTATAACCATGGTAACACACATAAGTGACTTTGAGTTGAAGAGTTAAAACAGAGGTGTGTTAAGTCTTTTCTTTTTTAGGAGACCACTAGCTGTCTCCATGTGTCTCAGCCCAGCTGTCTGACCTCTGGTGTTGTGTCCCTGTCTCAGTTGAGAACCTGAAATCTATCATTCAGATTTCTTTAACACCATGAGCCTGTCCATGCCTTAAGATGACACGAAGCAGGTTAACTTAGTTATCTGTTGCTTCTCACTAACTCATGTCTAACAGACACATCTCCATTAAACTGTAACTGTTGTTCTCTGTTGACGGCACCACAGTCATTTCCTAATCTTTAAACAAGCCAAACATTGGTTAGTGGATAGAACTCCAGTGTATTGTTTGGAGGATACTGATGAACTCAGGTGGGTAGCAGGAATTAAAGATGGTGGTTCAACCTTAAAGTGATAGTTGTAGTTATTTGTCGAGGGGTTGTGTGAGGTAGTCATGTATAGTCAGTGTGTTACCTGCAGTAGATTCAGTTATTCCTACGCACAAGCGTAGGGATACGGTGGCTGCAGCCACAAGTCAGCTGAGTGAATCAGAGAGAGCTTTGTTTTGACAGGAAGATAAAGAGGGGAAAATATCCTACATGAAACAGATACTGGATTGTTTCAGTGGGCGTCTTTAAAAGTGTCTAAGGGCGTTTTCACTAACCTTTCACTAAACTTTCACTAACCTACAGTTGGTTTGCTCTGGTCCGATTCAGTTGATGAGTTTGTAAACAGAGAAAAATTTAAGTGAACCAAAATGCTTCATTACAAACCAGGTGAGAACCTTCCTTCTCTTATTGGTCAGATTGTCTGGAGCAGGAAAGTAAACACAGGTAGAAGGTTACAGGATCCATTGAGCTCAAACTTGTGAGTTCACTTGCTAGTGGGGACAGATCCAGTTCAGTTTGTTTGGGATCGGACCAAGACCACGTCCTCGAAAGGGTCTTGGTGCGATCGTTCTGGTCCACACCCGAGTATGATCACTGTTTTCACACCTGCACAAACGAATCGTACTGAGGGAGAAAACCAACCAGGGTTTGTTTTAACCGGACTAAAAGGGGCAAAATTAAAACCTTAAAAGGTGTTTTCTGCTCGCCCCTCCCACAGCAGCACATTGCTCTGCTTCTGTACCAGTGCTCCTGCTGTTTCTCTGAACTGGCAGCATGCTGATCTGAATCTGCTGCAGGTAACACACTGACTATAGATCAGCACCTCACAAACCCCACATCAAATAACCCCAACTAACACTTTAAAGGGTCAGTTCACCCAAACTACAGAAACATGTTCTCGTAGTTACAGACATTTGTGTTTTAACAAACCAATGTCACTGATTGATGTTACTAATTAGCAAATGTTAGCATGTTAACACACACACACACACAAAATGCCATTGTGAGCATGTTAGCATGTGGGTGAGACAGCCCTTTGAGAACAGGGGTCACGTTCAATGAATATTTTCTGTCATTTACTGAATCTTTTGACAATGATGGAAAAAAATCTGAAGGCTGTCCGTAATATTGACAAAACAATGAGCCCGATCTACCATAACGTTAAGTAATTCACACGCAACACCATCGATAACCATCATCTGGTCTCAGGTGCAGCCATGAGAAGTTGACTGAGGCAAAGACACAAAACCTGATGACAATCACCTCTGCAGCAAACTGCCAATGTGAGCACCCAGTCTGAGTCCATGCAGGCCAGTAGAGAGGTCTGAGTTCACAGGCTGCAGCAGGTCAGTTGATTCATTTTCATTTATTGTGAATAGTTTGTTCATATTTTAATCGTAATGGTCTAATTCTGTAAAATTACATCATTTGTATTTCCCTGTTTAGGCTTGAAGGCCGCTGTGTTTCTGTCACTTCTGTCCATGTCAATTAGATCTGAAAATGAAATGCTATTCAATCGGTTAGGCTCATCATCATTAAAAATGAAAATGACAGGTAATAACAGATTCTGTCTAGATGATGATCCAGAGGAAAGTCCGCACAGTCTCTGTTTCAGACCACAGGCTGAAACATAAAAAGACATGAAGGTAAACCAGGGTGACTGTTGTTTTGTCAGCACAGATGATTTTGAAGAAGGACAATGAATTAATGAATCATTTAACGAATCATTATATTGACACTGGTTGGTAAAGTGTCATATCAGCTGTTTGTGACTAGGAAATTTCATGTAGGAAATCACTCTGCTGCTTTACTGGATGAGTGAAAACACTGGATGATGAGTGTGATGAAGAACACAGATCAAATCTACTGTGTAAGTCATTGAGCTGTTTTGATCAGGTCATTTGTGGAGCTCCACACACTAGGAGCTGTGAGGAGCTATAAGGAGCTGAGGGGAGCTGAAAGGCTGTGTGTCTTGAAGGAGGGGCTTTGTGAAGCTGGAAGTTGGTTGGCGGTGGAGGGCAGAGTCACTGTCAGGAACTGGGTAGCAACAGCAGCCCAATACCTCTGGCTCGATGTTGGTGGGAGGAGGCAACAAAGCTCACTGGATGAGACATAGACAGAGTCACTCTCTGACAGTGGGGCCCAGAGTCAGGCCTCCTCACATGGAGCATACAGGTCTGATGAGGACTGGAGAGCCACCAGCTGCTGCAGTCCGGTTTAAATCACGCACCATACAACCTGTAGTCCTTCAGCAGGTGGCGCTATGCTCTATACAGGGAACATCACACCTCATGATAATAAATCACTGGGCAGCTGAACAGGCCCCGGAGCTGCTGGAAACCTGCACTATCTCTCACCAACACACAGAGTCTCACAGAGTCTCACAGAATCATACAGAGTCACACTGACCACTGACGCTGCTGTGGTGCATCACATACCGGGACACTGCTCTGCATAATGCGGCCCCTCATGACATGATCAGAGGCTGAGGCAGACAACAGGCTCCTGATGTCCGGGCCTGCAGGAGGCTGCCGGACACAGGCTCACTACATGGGGATAGACTGATGCAGGGATGCAGAGCAGTCAGCGTGACGCTCTGTAGGAAATACAAAATGGTAGTCGTGTTGTGCTGCTCACCTGCGGTGGGCTGCTTGTCCTCCGGGCTGAGGCGGGCAGGCCGGCCGTTGCAGTCTCTGTTCCACAGAAAAATGAATAACCGGAAACAAGTGGTGAATCAGGGAGAGCAGCATCCGACTGTGTCCAGGTCCAGGTCTCTGTGGACGGGGGAGGGAAGCTTGTTGCGGACTCCTTCAAAAGACAAAGGCTTTAATAAAAGCTCAGCTGCGTTTCCTCTTTTTTCTTGTGCATGTCATGTCTCCGTGTTTTCCACACAAGCTCGTGCCAGTAGATCCCCAGCCCCAGAGACAGCACAGAATATGGATTCATCCCTGTCCTCTCAGGCTCACTGAGTCCAGTCCGGCTCACAGACCGCAGGCGGCTCCGTCCTGTAGCAGCATCAGTGAACTACCAGCAGACGCCCTGTGAAACTGCTCCTGCTCATAGTCTTCCTTTCGCATTGTCCCGGTCAAGACGAGGGAGAGCCCACGTTTGTTGTTGGTGAAATCCTTCAGCATGTCTAAGTAACTCGAGGGCCCTGGTCAGACACAAGTCTGTTCGCTAGCTACCGCACTGAGGCTAGAGAAGCCCGGGCAGGCAGGCTGTCGATCCCCATTCTATCCCGCAGCCCGTCAGCGGCCCAGCGTCTCACCGACAGGCCGGTACACGGGGCGAAATCTGGTGGGGAAACAGCCTGAATGCGACGCTGTGGCTGGCAGGTGGAAGCGCGGCTGTGTCTGGAGGAGACAGGCTGCTGGGCGCGAATAAGCGCAGCATCCAGTGGTTGGAGCAGGCAACTCCTGCTGGTAGGCAACACTGATTTAATCCCGTCTGAATGTCCCATAGACAGGGCCGGTCCGAAGCTCTGTGGGGGGTGTGGGCAGAACCTTCCCCCTATCCCCACCATAAACCAGGGTTCGTGCAGGTATCATCAAATTAAATTTAATAAACCAGTCTGTATAATGAAGTCTAGACTTATTTTATTAGTAGCCTATGTATTTGAATATTATGTCATATTTTTGTCAATATGATATGATACATAACTTCATCATTTATAATATAACTATATATATATAGACATATACAGACAGCCTCTCCTGCCCTCCCTGCCCCCAAACATGATTAGGATTTATTAAAAAAAACAAAAACACCATGCACACAATCACACACACACACACACACACACACACACGCGCGCAAACAGCAGATGAGAACAACATGTTAATATGCAACATCAAGGGCTGAGAATGAGAGTGGTAGGTGTGGCCGATGAACATGCAGTTTAGACGGGATAATGTAACCTAGGTTATTTTCTGCAGCTGCAATTTACAGATTGGTAGATGCTGCAATTTACTGAGCTTCCATAAACTCCTCACATTTAGACAGTAGATGCTGGCTAGGCAGCTGTCTCCACTCAGACAGGTGTGTGGAGTGAAATAATGGGGACATGGGTTATTATAGCAAACCTAAAAACAAATGTGAGCAGAAAGTTGTGTAACTGTATCTGAATCTGTAAATGAGAAAAATCTCTAAATGCACACTGAGATATGTTAATGTGTACAGGAATCTGCAAATGAGTATTCAGAATCTGTGGATGTTATCAAATCTGTAAATATGTAGAAAATGAATGAGATAATGTTAATGAATGAAAAATATTTTGCTCAAGTCACCAGTTAAAACTAAGGTTGGCTCCTTTTTATATGTGACTTTTGTTAATCTTCCAATTAATGTACTGTCAGTTTGACCATGGAGAAGTACGGAAGAGGATTAGGGCCACATTTTTTTACTTGTTTTAGAATTATGACTTTAATCCCAGAATTCCGAAATAAAAGAAAATTAAAAACATTCTCCTGTGGCTCTAATCCTCGTCCGCAGAGAAGTGAATTTACAGTATGGAATATTAAAAGGTGTATATTTATGTTGATATTAAGGTAATATATACTGTCGCCCATAAAGTTGGAATAATTTTGTTTTCAGACACAATCCTCTGTTTATTCCCATTTAAATGCACCAGTAATCACTTTTTACCAGGTGCAATGATTACATTATGTGTCCCAATTACCCAGGTGAAATGAAATAAATCACATTGTCACAATCATTTCATGGAAAGAGGTCAAAAATATTTTATTCCAACTTTATGAGCAACAGTGTATTAACGTTGTATATTTATGTTTGTATCTGTAACTTTAGTTCTACTGCGGTACGCAGACAAATGGCCACATGGATTTGCAGATGCAACTGATTACTTGGCTGTGTTTCCAATATTTGCCTCTGTCTACACTGTTTTAGGAAGGAATGTTGTTTTGTGCAGATATTCAAGGTTCCCAGAGGATGAAACCTCCTGACTTGTGTTAGCCCTGACCTTTCACCTGCCACCATGAGGTTGACATTTGTGACTCGGTGACATATCTCAATAACTGTTGGATGGATTGAAAATTTGGTCAAGACAGTCATGTTCCCATCCAGATGACCTGTCATAACCTTTGTGATCCTTAGTGCCATCATCAGGTCAAAATTTTATTTTTTCATTTACACTAAGCAAGCAGAACTAATTACATTCCCAGTAGTCTCAGCTGCAGCTTGTTTTTAATTAGCAAATCTTAGCATGCTAATACACTTTACTCTGATGAATGTGGTAAACGTTACACTTGCTTTACATCAACATGTTAACATTGTTATTGTGTTCACGTTTTAGCATGCTAAAGTACCACTGTGGCTAAGTACAGCTTCTCAGAGCTGTGAACAAAGCCAGTAAAATGTACTGCAATGAGACTGTAATGACACGGTTATGACAGTGTAATGAAACTGTAATGAAATTGTCATGAGACTGTAATGACACTGTCATGACACTGTAATGACACTGTTATAACACTGTAATGAAACTGTAATGAAATTGTCATGAGACTGTAATGACACTGTTATGACACTGTTATGAAACTGTCATGAGACTGTAATGAAACTGTAATGAAATTGTCATGAGACTGTAATGACACTGTTATGACACTGTTATGAAACTGTCATGAGACTGTAATGACACTGTTGTAACACTGTAATGAAACTGTCCTGACACTGTAGTCACACTGTAATGAAACTGTCATGAAACTGTAATGACGCTGTTATGACACTGTTATAACACTGTAATCAAACTGTAATCAAACTGTCCTGACACTGTAGTCACACTGTAATGAAACTGTAATGAAACTGTAATGAGACTGTAATGACACTGTTATGAAACTGCAATGACACTGTCAATAAGAATTAGTGAGCAGGACCAGCACCAGCACAAAAGGTGTGACTGTCAGATGGAGGCAGTGGCTGCTAACTACATCCTTCAACCTAGAGCTAAACACAGACGTGAGCATTTTCCTTTCTTTTTAAATCCTTTGTGTATGTGTCCTTTTATGTTGTCTTTATTTTCTCTCATGTCTTTGATGTAATATGTAAAACACAGATTTATAATAATCAAGGATCCAATAGTTGCAAATGTGTCCAATGATCAATGTAAGAAGAAGAATACATGGAGTCAACGTATCTTTACAGTCCCACCCTCAGTACATGAATGTATGGTACTGTATCATTGATGGTGATGATGATGATGAACAGGTTTTAATAATGAGGCAGCTGCAGTGGGGCTCCATGTATTCTAATGGCAGTCATGCAGCGTAGTCAGATCTGCCTCTGCAGGCCACTGGGCTGGAGTGAGCAGAGGTCACAGGAACATGTGGCAGTGGTGATGACATGAAAAGCTTCACAGTGTGGCCTGGACCACTGCCTTCATCATGGCCACTCAATTGTGTGTTTGTGTAGTAGGGGTTTATGCCTCAACAGCTGTCTGCTCAGCTGGAAGCTGGACTCTGTAAAATGCTAACCACAGCTACTCTGCTCTGGAATAAAGCAGATGTAGTGCTCTGCACAACCGGCTGACATCATTATTCGTAGAGTGAAGCAGCTCTTTAGGAGAGAAACTTGTTGTATTCAAGATGATTTCATGTCTCAGTGAAACAGACCAATATTCACAACACCCTATAGGAAGAGCTCAAAGGCCATTGGCCAGGAATCACTGGACAATGAAAAGGATTAAATAGACAGAGACAGGGGTCACTAGGGGTCACATCAGCATTCTGTATCTACCACTTCAAAATCAACTCAAATTCCAAAAAATCGATTCATGTTTTTCAGTCTTGTAACAGCTGGTTCACATTTTTCCTGATGAGTTTAGTGTGTCAGTTTCTGCCCAGGTATTCCTCTGTGGCATGAAAGAGAAGAAAGTGTAGTGTGAGTGATGGAAAACATAAAGGAAAAAGTAATTCAACCTACTCCAACTTCACTGAAGCAGCGTTTGGACACATTTCAGATTTTATAAACTCAAGGGGAAGAAGAAGCTCAATCGGACGCATGTTATCGTCAACTTTATATATAAAATCTGATCTTCAATCAAGTGTATGTCATGTAGAGAGCTAATAAAAACACATGAAATGGTCAAAAATTTAATATATTAATATTAAATAATAAATTTTAAATTGATTAAAGTCCTCGGGGCACCAGCCTAATCTAATAGGCAAAATAGCCAATATGGTTTTAGTCTCAATTTATTAATCTGGAACTCTGATTAACCATTAGCTTACTAACTATAACCAAATTACCATATCAACAGTAAGTTAAAGTTGAAGGATCGGAATTCTACAAAGTAGAGGTTGGCAATATTCACGCTTGTGCAACATTAAACACACCAGTAGTTATACTTAAAGGCATTTATATACAATGGAGCAGAGTAAAACACAATGTCTAATCTAGTAAATACAGGTGTGTGTATGTGTGTGTGTAGGGGTATGTGTGTGTGTCTGTGGGGACACAAACAAAGGCAAGATGGCCGATTCAACTGACCACAACCTAAGCCAACATTACAACAACACAACAAGACATCAATCAACAAGTACATTATCAAAGTTAAGACTTCTGCTGCTTAGCTATGCTGTGCTGTGCTGTATTGTGCTGGGAAAGGTTAGGCCCAGTCAGTTAACGTTACCCAGTCCTTGGAACAAACAAAGAGGTCCTTTCCAGTGTTGTTGTAAAGTCCAGTGAGTTGGGAGGTTCCCTGGTGGAGTAAAGTCCTGTCTGGCTGTGTTGCTTTGCTGTTATATCCTTTGTTCTCCTCAAAGAGTTAGCTGTTCCACGCTAACTCTGCTATGACTCCTGTTGCTTGGAAAATCAGCTGGCCTTGTATCGTAGCTGCTGATTCTGAAGAGAGCTTGGTTCACTCTGAGTTAATCCGAAGCAGGTCGCTGCTGTTGAGCAGAAGAGCGTTTGCAGGCTGCTGTGAGCAGGCGGGTGAGAGAGCTGGTTTCTCAGGTAGCAGAGCTGACCTGGGCTGGGGCCTTGTTGCCCTTTGAGGAGCCGAGAGGCGAGAGCAGGAGCTGCTCTCCAGAGCAAGCCAAGAAGAGAAGAGAGAGAGAAGAGGGACTAGAGATCTGGTTTTGTTTGGTGACACCCTTGGGGGTCACATGTCACACGCTGACCCACACTAGCTGGCCAGTAAGGTCCATGAGGGGAAGGGTCATCCCCAGGTGTGAACAGTGAGGAACTGTGGAGTGTGAGTTCCTTTTTCCCGTGGAGCAAAGAAACATCTGGTGTCTTTTATTAACAGTAAATTGTTGCAATTTTAAACCCCCTACCGAGGTTTTCAACTGTTTTTGGACTTTTTTGAAAGAGAAATCAAATGTTTTTGTGTTTTATTAAACATTAAAAAGCCCTGAAAATACAGACAATCTCATGTAAAATTAAAGCTATAAACTGCATTTTAATTACGGAAAATTACTGTATTTTTATGAGATATTTATTTTCCGTTATTTTCCAGTATTTTTCTGGCGCCCCAGCCGCCAGAATATAACCATTTTTTTTACAGTGTAGGTCACATGATGACAGCTCAAATCCATTAACTGAGGAACAGAGTATCCTGCAGCAGGAAATCATTCATCAGTAGTGGTGTTTAGCTGAATTAACAAGCTCTACCACTTCCCTGTACTTAGACTTAATATAAACACATGGACTGTAGTTGATCCATATTTGATTTTCACTGGTGTATAGTACATATCCAGGAACCTTGAGCAACAGCCTATGTTTACTCATTTACCCTTCAATTACAAGCAACTTCTCCAACATCTGCATCCTGAGGAGCTAAATGTGATTTGATATTGTTCAAGAACAAATGAGCATGTTTCCTTTCTGATCCTCTGAACTGCATCATCTACTTATTACAGCTCTCTCTGTGTTGATAGGAGAAAGTTTACAACTGTTTTATAAATATAGAAGAGAGAAAAAATACCTTTATATACACCTATATTGCAATAACAGATGGCTTCTGTAGGAAATGTAATTAATTTTAATTAACAAGGAGGATATGTTGTTATTTCGGTGGGATTGCTGAAAGAGCAATCCCAACTATATGTTGTTGTCAGGTTGCAAAATTCTGTTTATTGTTACTTTTCTTCCACCCAGTATTTGGACCAGCTACTAGTCCCGCATTTGTCATAGGATATCCTTCCAAATGTTCAAATGTGCGTCTCAATCAGTAGATAGGTGGGATTAATTATCTAAGTGATATGTCTCATAATTTCTGAAATATTAAAGGTTTTGTCTGCAAAATTTCCTATTAAGATGAATGGAGAGAATGTTCAAATGCTTGGAAACTTTCTCGTCTTTGAAACTCAACTGCTTCAGCATACTTTTAGCTAGAGGCTTGATTTAACCCTCCTATTATCCTCAAATATTACTAACACATTTTACCCTTGGGGTAAATCTGACCCCAGGGATATTTGCCTCCAGAAAAAAATTTACAGGAAATTGTTGACCAAGTTTTTGTGTCAGGCACTTTGTTTATTTGTTGAATACATAAATAGCCCCTTCAAAATGAAACCTATCAGTGAGTTTACCTGTCGTCTAGTGCCACCATCAGGCCAAACTTTTAAATTAGAATTAATTAATCGCACACACACACACAGACACACACACACCTTCATGCCCATGGTGCAGGAAAGTTCTCATGAGAATATGGTCCCCCCATGTCATGTTAGCACCAAAAATGGAAAATTATCTAAGCGGTAAGTGGAATGTCTCTACTCCACCAACAAATAAAGAGAAAATAACAGAAATTTAACATAACTGAGTCAAAACGATCCACATACAACTCCAGCTCAATGGTGTCTGACCCCCCGGTGTCTAATCCCCCTGTCATGGACTCTGCCGGAGCTTCATAGCCCCTCCCTCCTGCTGCTCCTCCTGCTAACACCCCTCTACTCATCCTCCTATCATTACCAGCCTGCTCTGCCTCCACACACCTGTTCTGCATTGACTCATTATCCCTTCAGTACTTATACCAGTCAGTTTCTCTCTGTTGTTGTCAGATCGTTGTTTCAGCTAATGCCTGCTTCGTATCCCGCCTGTTTTCGTGTTCTTGACCTCTGGATTTTTGACCTGTGCCTGTTTCTCGGAATTGTGTTTTTGCCTGACCCCTCGGTACCTCTGCCTGATCACTTTTGGTTTCTGGACACTGACTGTATTTTGCTCCACAAATACTCAGTAAAGTTTTTCTGTTTGCCTTACGTCCGCCTCTGCCTGTTGATTCTGCGTGTGGATCCTCTCTGGTGTGTGACAGAATGATCTGACCACGAATGGATCCAGCAGAATTCCAACACCTCTGCGCGCTGGTGGAATAACAGGGCTCGACTCTCCACACACAACGTAAGGAGATGGCAACGGTGACACAACATCTGCAAGTACTGTCTAGCAGCATGGAGCACCTCTCGACTCGTCTACAACAGCTTCAAATCACAGTTCCGGCTAGCCAAGCTACGCCTTCCCCAGCGCTGCCGTCTGTTCCACCAGCACCAAACCCAGTCCATGAACCACGCTTGCCTCCTCCGTTCTTTTTTATCGCAATGTGCCCTTGTGTTTGAACTGCAGCCTTCCACCTTTCCATCCGATCGCTCCAGAGTTGCCTACATTATCACTCTCTTGGATGGGAGAGCGAGGGAATGGGAAACTTCGGTCTGGGAGACCAATTCTGTGCTACCTTGGCGGGTTTCATTCAGGAGATGAGGAAGGTGTTCGACAGGTCCGTCAGTGGCAGAGAGGCAGCACGAGTTCTTCTGCAAGCACGCCAAGAGAGGAGGTCAGTCTCAGATTACGCCATTGATTTTCGCACATTAGCGGCTAAGTGTTCGTGGAATATGGACGCTCAGTACGATGCCTTTTTGAATGGGCTCTCAGAGACTATAAAGAGCTAGCTACATGTGAATTGCCTGCCACGCTAGATTCACTCATCGACCTAGCCATCCGTATAGATAGCCGGCTAACACAGAGGCAGAGGGAAAGGCTAATGAGGCGCCCTCAGCTGTCTCTCCACAGATCACCGGCAACAGAGCTAGCTTCCAGCCCCTCAGAACCAGAGCCCATGCAGGTGGACCGGACCCGGTTGTCTCCAGCTGAACGACAACGGCGCATCACCACTCGCTCCTGCCTGTACTGCGGGGAGTCTGGACACTAAGTTGCTTCCTGCCCGTCAAAAGACAATGCTCGCCAGTAGAGAGGGAGTTACTGGTGAGCGTCTTCCCATTTCCTGAAACTCCTGTCAAACGCTCCTTACTAACTGCCATCCTACAGTGGAGAGATCAGCGGCTGGAGGTGGCTGTACTGCTAGACTCCGGTGCGGATGAGAGCATGATGGGCACCGCGCTGGTCAAAGCTTGGGGTAGCATCCGGGTACGGATGCTACCCCAAGCCAGACAAGCCATCGTCCTCAATGTCCAGCCCCTTACACAGGTAAAATATGTTACTGAACCTGTCACTGTTCTGCTTTCTGGCAACCATTATGAAGAGATTTTTCTGCATGTGATTGACACTCCTCAAGTTCCTGTAATATTGGGCTACCCTTGGTTAGTAAAACATAACCCCCAAATTGACTGGGCTAACAAGAATATTATGGGATGGAGCACGTTCTGTCTGTCGCATTGCCTCTGTTCAGCCTTGTCCTCCTCCATTATTCTGCCAGCCTCCTCTCCAGCAGGCACAGGGTTCTTCTTTGTGGAAAAGAAGGACAGTTCTCTTCGGCCTTGCATTGACTACCGGGGTCTGAATAATATTACCATTAGAACCATTACCCATTGCCACTAATCTCTGCAGCTTTTGAAAACTTGCAGGGAGCCACCATCTTCTCCAAACTGGACCTCCGCAATGCGTATCACCTGGTGCGTATACGGGAGGGAGACGAGTGGAAAACGGCCTTCAATACACCCAGCGGACACTACGAGTATCTGGTAATGCCTTTTGGCTTGACTAATGCTCCTGCTGTCTTTCAGGCCCTAGTGAATGATGTGCTGTGGGACATGGTTAATAACTTTGTCTATGTATACCTGGATGATATATTGATATTCTCCAAGTCCCCCCAGGAGCATGTGCAGCACGTGAGACGGGTTCTGCAGCGCCTATTGGAGAATCAGCTATATGTCAAGGCTGAGAAGTGTGAGTTTCAGCGGGACACAGTGTCCTTCTTGGGATTTGTATTGTTGGGTCTGAGCTCTATTAGTAACTGGAAATCATTAGTACTCGGCCTCACACGGGCGGCACCATTATGTTAACAGTACTCTACCTCATGAGCTGGACACCAAATGTGTTAGATTTCGGTTGTTTATCAATTTATTGGCTATCACAAATTAAGAAAATATTAATATTAAAAATATTAATATTAAAGAATAACTTTAAAATGAATTAAAGTTCACGGGGCACCAGCCTAAACTAATAGGCAAAATAGCCAATATGCTTTTAGTCTCAATTTATTACAATTATTCTGGAACTCTGATTAATCATTAGCTTACTAACTATAACCAAATTACCAAATCAATAGTAAGTTACAGTTGAAGGATTGGAATTCTACCGAGTAGAGGTTGGCAATATTCACGCTTGTGCAACATTAAACACACCAGTAGTTATACTTAAAAAGGCATTTATTTACAATGGAGCAGAGTAAAGTACAATGTCTAATCTAGCATATACAGGTGTGTGTGGGTGTGTCTGTGTGTGTGTGTGTGTGTGTGTGTGTGTGTGTGTGTGTGTGTGTGTCTGTGGGGACACAGACAAAGGCAAGATGGCCGACTCAAAGTGGTCACTGTGACCACATGACCTGAACAAAGAAGACTACAAAGATGGCGGTAAACAAAGAAACTACTAAAATGGCCGCTGAGACCACCTAGTGTGTGTGAGAGGGGAGGTGTGAGTTTCTTTGTTAGCCTAGCTCATGTAATCTAAAGGTACCAGGTTAGAGGGGGAAGGTTAGCTTCATGCAGGTTCTAGGACTGAGACGTACTGCTATGTGTGTGAACATACGAGTACTCGATTAACTGTATGACTGACCACAACCTAAGCAAACATTACAACAACAAGACATCAATCAACAAGTACATTAACAAGTTAAGGCTTCTGCTGATTAGCTATGCTGTGCTGTGCTATGCTGTGCTGGGAGAGGTTAGGCCCAGTCCGTTAACGTTACCCGATCCTTGGAACAAGCAAAGAGGTCCTTTCCAGTGGTTTGTAAAATCCAGTGAGTTTGGGGGGTTTCCTGGTGGAATAAAGTCCTGTCTGGCTGTGTTGCTTGCTGGTATCTCCTTTGTTCTCCTCACAGAGTTAGCTGTTCCATGCTAACTCTGCTACGACTCCTGTTGCTTGGAAAATCAGCTGACCTTGTGTTGTAGCCGCTGATTCTGAAGAGGATTTGGTTCACTCACAGTTAATCCGAAGCAGGTCGCTGTTGTGGAGGAGAAGAGTGTTTGCAGGCTGCTGGTTGCAGGCCGGCGAGAGAGCTAGTTTCTCAGGTAGCAGAGCTGACCTGGGCTGGGGCCTTGTTGCCCTTTGAAGAACCGAGAGGAGAGGGCTGGAGCTGCTCTCCAGAGCAAGCCAAGAAGGGAAGAGAGGGAGAAGGGGTCTAGAAGACTGGTTTTGTTTGGTGACACCCTTGGGGGTCACATGTCACACGCTGGCCCACACTGGCTGGCCAGTGGGGTCCGTGGGGGGGAAGGGTCATCCCCAGGTGTGAACCGTGAGGAACTGTGGGGTGTGAATTCCTTTGTCCAGTGGAGCAAAGAAACATTTGGTCTATTGAATGACTGAGTCCCAACAGTCCCCCCTTTGTTGTCAGGATGCCACCTGACGTGTCATCCTGAGAGCATAATGTATAGTCCATTTGTCAGTTCATTCAACGGGTAACATCCGGGCATTTGTCAGCACTATCTATCTTGGATAAGCAAGAACAATCAGGTTACAAAGCAGAGTTCAGATAATAACCACAATGATCGAATAGTGTAAAACAACTAACATGTTTCCTAGTTACTCATGGTGTTAGTGAGGACAGGAAAGTCAGTGATGTTAGTTTGTTAAGGTGAGATATAGAGGGTGGCACCTAGAATGACAAGATTTGGAGTGTCTGGGTGAGTGTGCCATGTATATGCAGTGTCCTAAACTTGTATCTGACTTGATTCAGAATTTAGTTTGCTGCTGCTGCTGCTGCTGACAAACCCATTGTGTCCATCTGGAAGAGTGTAGGGTACCCTGAGCCTACTTACTGTCAGTACTCAGTGCGGCGAACTCTGGAGCGCCGGTGCTTTAAGTTTTCTTTAACCTGTGGCACAAAGCTGTAGCACTTTGAGTAGCTGAAGGAAGAACATTCAGAGGCATTGTCACTGTCTGAATTAACATGGTCAGAGATGACGTGGTCATTGTCTGATCCATGTGTTGACTGGTCCTGTGTCTGAGCCAGAATTTCTGCGTAAGGCCGTCTCCTGCTCCTGTTGTGGGAGTGCCTATCTCTACTCACTTGGTGGGCGTGGCGGTTACGCTCAGCACCCATATGTGGCCTTTTATCACCCCCCTTCGATCTGTTCTGAGGGTGATCTTTTGAGGTTACATGTCTGTGTGACGCTAAGGTGTTTGAGTTGCTAGGCTCAGTTGTTTTCCCCCTTGCCTTGGAATTGACCATGGTTTCCCAAGCCATTTTTGTCATTTTCTTTATTTCCTGCATGGTGGGCTTACCTTGATGCGTCATCAGTGTAACATGAGTGCGTACACAGGGATGGAGGTTTCGTAGGAACAAAGACTTGAAGGTGGAGTTCTCCTCTAAGCCTGGTGTGTTCCTACCCTGAAAATATGCATGCCTCAAACGTTGGTAAAAGTCATTGGGATGTTCATGGCGGGAGTGTTTGATTTGTGAGGCTGCAACCAAAGATTCTATCTCATCCGCAGCAGGAGAGAATTCTTCTGTCAGTGCTTGACAGAGCTCTTTGTAGTCATCTCTGACACTGGGAGGCAGTGATTGCATAAACTTGTGGACTGCTTTTGAGCTGGTCTTCCACACAAGTTTAGTTTTCTCCCTTTGGGTTGCATGGGGCAAATCAATTAGGTTGTGATCTAACTCCCTAAAGTAGTTTTCAATATGTTGATCAGAGCTGTCTGGATCAAAATGTTCAATGTCCTTTGCTAATAACTCAAGCGCTTCGAGGCGGGGGCACTGTGAGGTCCCTACTGATGAAGGCGAGACTATGCTAGCTGGACTAGAGGAAGGAGCTGAACAGCGGTCATCACTCTCATGGAGGTGCAGAGAGGAGGCTGACCAGTCCGGAAAAGTTTTGGTCCTTCTGTTGGAGGGGTGAGCACAGGTGAAACTGTTATGCATCAGTGGCTGATGGGAACATGAATATCCTCTACCGGATAAACTACCTGTCTCTTCATTGTCAGTTTCAGGAAGATGGGAAGTCAGGTGGGTGTAACCTCTGTCTCTCAGTGGAGGTTGAGGAGCTGACTTCATTTCCCAGGACTCAGGGTCAGTTGGGAATTTGTCCCATCCTCTGAGTGGAGGCGGAGTTAACCTGTCATTAAGGGAAGAGTGTGAAGCAGAGAAACCAGAATCACAAGCACTGACCGATCGTGGTGGAGCAAAGCATTCTGATTTAACCCTTAACAATTCTTCCTTGTGTGAACAGAGGTCTACCTCTGCTGCATGCAGGTCTCCTAAGTAGCGCATGGCTTTCTTGTTAGCTTCCTTAACTTCCTGGAGGAGAAAAGCATTTTGAGCTCTAAGCGATTTTACCTCCTCCTCTAGGGCTGCTTGGCTCTGAAGTGAAATGCTGGTTTGCCTGTGGAAGTTCAACAGTACACATCTTAACAATGGGCCTTTGGATGCAGTCTGAGCATCACCTTTGTCACTGAGTAGCAAGTCTATTTCTTTACTGCACTCACTGGAATTTAACTTGCTGATAAATTCTAGGTAGCCAGGCTTCAGGCTCTGTGCTAGGGAAGAAATAAACTGCTCTACACAGGAGTTCTCCATTGTTGTGTCTGGGAAAGAGGGAGGTTAAACAATTTTTCACAAAACAAGAAGGCAATGTAGTTGGCTGTGGTGTTGCGCTGGCAGACACCTTGTAGTGTAGTTTGGCAGTACACTAGCCTAACTAAACAATGCAGTGGCCTACACTATGGGGGGTAGCTTCCTGTGGAGGAGGGGTAGCTACACTAGTGGGCATAAAGATTAGGGACAGTAAAGGCAAGTGCAGGTTTACTGTCTGCTTAAGAAATGTTTCAAAAGCAATGACTGAGATGCAAGGCAGTAACAGTCCAAAGATTATCTCTTCAAGTTGACTCAGGCTGTAATGCAAGGCAGTAACAGCTAGGTGCAGAACTTGGGTTTCACAGGGCTGGTAGCACGCTGTGGCTCTATCTCAGGCTCTATTTCTTACTCAGGCTGAAATGCTTGGCAGTAACAGCCAGGTATAAGCTCTCTGTGTTACACAGGGCTGTCGGCACACAGTGTTTAATGTTAAAGGGAGCAGCAATTCTGACAGCTTTACTAGATAGCATTGAACACGTGGTATTCAGATGCTGAACTGAGGTTCTTACATTTCCTACAGACTAAACTCAACTGGAATTGTTAGCAACAATAGCAGGCTCTTGATACTAAGGCTTAAGTGTTAGCTATTAATAACTGGAGGACGTCTAATATTACTTAAGGTAAAATTAGTAAACCAATTCTCACCACAGTGCACTTGTTTGTAAGTACACCTGGACGTTTACTCCTGTGGTGGACTAAAAAAATTTTTTCAACCTTTGCGGTTTTGGCCAAATTATGAATTTAATATTGCACAATTATGAATATTTGCCAATATTACTCGGCCTCACACGGGGGCACCATTATGTTGGGTCTGAGCTCTATTAGTAACTGGAAATCATTAGTACTCGGCCTCACACGGGCGGCACCATTATGTTAACAGTACTCTACCTCATGAGCTGGACACCAAATGTGTTAGATTTCGGTTGTTTATCAATTTATTGGCTATCACAAATTAAGAAAATATTAATATTAAAAATATTAATATTAAAGAATAACTTTAAAATGAATTAAAGTTCACGGGGCACCAGCCTAAACTAATAGGCAAAATAGCCAATATGCTTTTAGTCTCAATTTATTACAATTATTCTGGAACTCTGATTAATCATTAGCTTACTAACTATAACCAAATTACCAAATCAATAGTAAGTTACAGTTGAAGGATTGGAATTCTACCGAGTAGAGGTTGGCAATATTCACGCTTGTGCAACATTAAACACACCAGTAGTTATACTTAAAAAGGCATTTATTTACAATGGAGCAGAGTAAAGTACAATGTCTAATCTAGCATATACAGGTGTGTGTGGGTGTGTCTGTGTGTGTGTGTGTGTGTGTGTGTGTGTGTGTGTGTGTGTGTCTGTGGGGACACAGACAAAGGCAAGATGGCCGACTCAAAGTGGTCACTGTGACCACATGACCTGAACAAAGAAGACTACAAAGATGGCGGTAAACAAAGAAACTACTAAAATGGCCGCTGAGACCACCTAGTGTGTGTGAGAGGGGAGGTGTGAGTTTCTTTGTTAGCCTAGCTCATGTAATCTAAAGGTACCAGGTTAGAGGGGGAAGGTTAGCTTCATGCAGGTTCTAGGACTGAGACGTACTGCTATGTGTGTGAACATACGAGTACTCGATTAACTGTATGACTGACCACAACCTAAGCAAACATTACAACAACAAGACATCAATCAACAAGTACATTAACAAGTTAAGGCTTCTGCTGATTAGCTATGCTGTGCTGTGCTATGCTGTGCTGGGAGAGGTTAGGCCCAGTCCGTTAACGTTACCCGATCCTTGGAACAAGCAAAGAGGTCCTTTCCAGTGGTTTGTAAAATCCAGTGAGTTTGGGGGGTTTCCTGGTGGAATAAAGTCCTGTCTGGCTGTGTTGCTTGCTGGTATCTCCTTTGTTCTCCTCACAGAGTTAGCTGTTCCATGCTAACTCTGCTACGACTCCTGTTGCTTGGAAAATCAGCTGACCTTGTGTTGTAGCCGCTGATTCTGAAGAGGATTTGGTTCACTCACAGTTAATCCGAAGCAGGTCGCTGTTGTGGAGGAGAAGAGTGTTTGCAGGCTGCTGGTTGCAGGCCGGCGAGAGAGCTAGTTTCTCAGGTAGCAGAGCTGACCTGGGCTGGGGCCTTGTTGCCCTTTGAAGAACCGAGAGGAGAGGGCTGGAGCTGCTCTCCAGAGCAAGCCAAGAAGGGAAGAGAGGGAGAAGGGGTCTAGAAGACTGGTTTTGTTTGGTGACACCCTTGGGGGTCACATGTCACACGCTGGCCCACACTGGCTGGCCAGTGGGGTCCGTGGGGGGGAAGGGTCATCCCCAGGTGTGAACCGTGAGGAACTGTGGGGTGTGAATTCCTTTGTCCAGTGGAGCAAAGAAACATTTGGTCTATTGAATGACTGAGTCCCAACAGTATTGTCTACTGGGAGTTTGGAGATGGATTTTGCCAAGGTCAAATCTGTGCTGGAATGGCCCTAGCCCACTACTCGGAAGGAGCTTCAAAGGTTTTTGGGGCTTGCTAACTTTTACAGGAGGTTCATACGCAGTTACAGTTCTGTGGCTGCCCCACTAACTGCTCTAACCTCTCCCAAGGTTCCCTTTTCCTGGTCGGTTGTGGCAGAAGAGGCCTTCACCTCGGCTTCCATACTAGTCACGCCTGACCCTCGGCTTCAGTTTGTGGTTGAGGTAGAAGCTGATTGTTCCAGTGTCTGTCCGCTCCCAGGTTCTTCAATGGGCTCATGCCTCCAGAATCGCCTGCCACCGGGGGCCCAGCGCACCTTGGCCAATCTTCAACAGAGGTTTTGGTGGCCCCAAATGCAGAAAGACGTGTTGGAGTACGTAGCTGCCTGTCCAGACTGCGCCCAGGGGAAGCCCTACAACCGTCCTCCGGCGGGCCATCTGCAACCTCTGCCCATTCCTCGCCGGCCCTGGTCTCACATAGCCCTGGACTTCATCACTGGTCTCCCGGATTCTGAAGGTAACACAGTCGTCCTTACTGTGGTAGATCGATTTTCAAAATCTGTGCACTACATCCCTCTGCCCAAACTGCCCACAGCTAAGGAGACTGCTCAGCTCCTTGTACAACATGTTTTCAGGATACATGGCCTGCCGACCTCAGTGGTCTCCGACAGAGGCCCACAATTTACCTCTCGGTTCTGGAAAGCCTTCTGTACTCTCGTAGGGGCCACAGTGGACCTGTCATCGGGCATCCATCCGCAGACCAGTGGGCAAAATGAGAGGGCCAATCAGCACCTGGAGACCACCCTCCGCTGCATCGTCAGCCAGAACCCGTGCACCTGGAGTCCTTCCCTGGGTGGAATATGCCCACAATTCACTGCCTGTCTCCTCTACGGGACTCTCTCCATTCCAAGTCTGTTTTGGTTATCAACCCCCATTGTTTCCCTCACAGGAATCTGAGACCCTGGTGCCTTCTGCCCAGGCTTACGTCCGCAGGTGTCACCGGACCTGGCAACAAGCTCGTGCCCAACTCCTGCGAGCTTCAGGCCACCAAAAAGATCAGGCAGACCGCCACCGCACTGCTACCCCCCAAAACCGGATAGGACAAAGAGTCTGGTTGTCGTCCCGGAACCTGATTTTTCCTAAACCTGTTCTAGGTTCTCAATGTTTTACTTTTTCTCATGGAAAAAAATGGTCTGTTCCCTTCATGTTTGTTTATGTGTATGCTGACTATAGACTACTGACACCCTGCTAACAAAAAGCACTTTATGTACAATTTCCAGGGAACTGTATGCTTTTTAATTTGAATAAATATGCAATCAAATTTGCAGTAAAGAAAAAAAAGATGATTATTTTCAGTTCCACCCCAGATCACTGATTAGGAGGTCTGAATATAACCAAAGACACCATAAGGAGGTATTTCATTAGAGGAGCTGATGTTTTTTTGAATGGGAGTCTATTGGAACTAGAGGTTTTTGGAGCCAGACATAGTGGCCCTTGATGGTATTGCACTTCCAAGGCACTTCTGCATTGGCTTCACTTTTCAGCGCCAAGGTCAATTTCCATTTTTACATACAGTCTATGGTTTTACTTCAGTAAAGTGCTGTTATTTCATTTAAAGGTTTCTAAACGTGTTCATCCACTTATCTGAACCTAGACCTGGTCAGGTAGCTTCAACCTTACTCACTGTTATACAGCGACATAAATGTTACATCTGTGACAGATGTAGCAGAATTTAAATGATGTTCCATTTAACAACAGATCATTTCGAAATAATAAAAAGTTAGTTAACGTAAGTATTCTGACCTAAAGTTTCAATGACGAAGTTATGGAATTAAAATGCAAATGTACCTGATTTTATCTTGTTTCTCCATGATTCATTTATTCAAATGACACACTTTGAAAACCACCTAATGTGACACAGCGCTGAACATGTGGACACCTAACATAATGGTTACACAATCCTTCATCAGTGTTATTTCTACACAGCTTAAAACAGAACAAGGGAGGCAAATCTCAAAAACTAAATAAACTGACATTTTAATGGACACCTGGTTATGATTACTATAATGCAATCATCATTCAAATCCAAACATCTGTATCAAATGAGGAAAAATTTATCACAACATTGAACAGAATTTTAATCATTTTAGTATTGGGGCTGGTTGAGGTTGGCTGGGCTGTTTAAGTCTAGTTGGCATTGGTTTAGGTTGGTTGAGTCTGGTTGGGGCTGGTTGGGGTTGGTCGGGCTGATTGAGTCTGGTTGGGGTTGGTTGGGGATGGCTGAGTCTGGTTTGGGTTGGTTGAGTCTGGTTGGTGTTGGTTGAGGTTGGTTGAGTCTGGTTGGGGCTGGTTGGGGCTGGTTGAGGCTGGTTGGGGGTGGTTGAGTCTGGCTGGCGTTGGTTTAGGTTGGTTGAGTCTGGTTGGGGTTGGTTGGGGCTTGTTGGGGCTGGTTGAGGCTGGGGGAGTCTGGTTGGGGCTAATTTGGGCTGGTTGAGTTTGGTTGGGGCTTGTTAGGGCTGATTGGGGTTGGCTGAGTCTGGTTGGGGCTTATTGGGTCTGGTTGGGGCTGGTTGAGTCTGGTTGGCGTTGGTTGAAGTTGGTTGAGTCTGGTTGGGGCTGGTTGAGTCTGGTTGGGGTTGGTTGGGGCTGGTTGAGTCTGGATGGGGTTGGTCAGGGGTGGTTTAGTCTGGTTGGGGTTGGTTTCTGTTCTGGTTGGGTGTCATGAAGTTAACTAACTCATGCTGTTGAACTTTTATTCAATTTCACAGTCATTAGCAGACTAGCACTCATCACTTTAGCTCCTATGACCTAGCTTAACTGAGTACATACAACAAACTGCTAACGTTACCCAGAAGCCACTTCTTCACTCTAACACATATACCTTCCACAGACTGCAGTGACCTCTAGTGGCAGACAGCAACACAGCTAAATCTAAATCACATCAAATCTCCCCATTTTGGTTGGTATTCCGCACAAACACATATACAACCAACAAATATTTCAGTGCTAAATAAAATGTTTATTGCCTGTCATTGCCATATTTTAAAACGAAACAAGATACCATTTTACAAACACATTCCACATGTTCTTTTCCCTCTCTCTTTTAACCTATTTATCTGTCAGGCTCAGGACACAAAGCTTGAACCCAAAAGCACGACCAGAGAGGCAGTTAACAATAAGGCAGTTTATTGATCTAAATCAATGAATCCTGACAACAGCGTTCCAGA
This sequence comes from Seriola aureovittata, assembly GCF_021018895.1. Taxonomy (NCBI): domain Eukaryota; kingdom Metazoa; phylum Chordata; class Actinopteri; order Carangiformes; family Carangidae; genus Seriola; species Seriola aureovittata. Next base: position 1,205,195 of record NC_079372.1, on the reverse strand, counting down.
AAAACTGGCAAGCCCAAAGGAAACAGGCGAGGAATCCAATGGGGGGAAAAACTGAGTGACGTGGTCATGCGGGCAGGGTCGAAACACAGACAGGCAGAAGAAGGCAACGGTACCGACAGGGAACAGGCAGATTGCAGGAAACGGGAAACAGAAACGGTCTCTCTCCGAATGGCGGTCAGGAAAACGCTGGTAAGTAACTCACTGGGGAAGAAAACAAACTGGCAAAGTGCAAAGGGACACACAGGGCATAAATACTGTTGGGAATAATGAGACACAGGTGAAACACATTAGGGAGAAGGCAGGTCATCACACGGGAGGGAGTAAAGACACAAGAGGGAAACTACCAAAATAAAACAGGAAATGACAAGACAGACATAAAACACTAAAGCCTGGGGACCGTTGTGACATTTATCCATAACAAATATCCTGAATGTCATACTTATATGGCATTGGAGAAACAGTCCCACTCTCCCTGCTGAGGTCCTCTTTGGAGTAGACCTTGTGTTGAGAGTTACTGTGGGAACTGGAGAGACGGGTACCTGGGGAAACAGAAGGGGAACCCGTTTCACAAGGAGAGCCATATCTCAGTTCACTGCTCTCTTTTGCTGCACCGATGACTCTGGCACTTCCTGGATATGTCTCCTATTCCTGCAATAAACTACGCCCTGTTCTGTCTGCACATAATAGGATCTGGGCTCTGGTGTCTAGGCAATGACTTTTGAAGGAGTGTTCCAGCCTTTTTCTCCATCCAGTTTGACATTAACACTCTGACTCTGCTGCAGGCAAAGGTTGTGCAGAGTGATGTCTGTTGTAAGAGAAGCATTGGGCAGTTTTGCTGTGCTGATCCTTCAGCCTGACAGTTGTGTAATCAACAGGACTGGGCTGTAGCTGCTCAGGTAGAATCAGGACTGTTGTCTTAATCTGTTGAGCGATCATTACTGGGCAGGACTCAGACATGTCGCAGTGATCAGGGTGGCTCAGTAGCTCATCAGAGGCTGGTGCAGAATTCGTTTAGCTGTGGCGACACTCCTTTCAGCTGAACCATTTGCCTGAAGACAGTGAGGGCTGGACATTATATGTCCAAAGTTCTGTTGGCTACTGTTGTCTGTTACCAGCTCCAATGGGATTCCTCACCTGGCAAACATGCTTTTCAAGTGAGGAATGACTTGGTGACTGCTCGTGGTGGGCAGGTGTGCAATTACTACTATGAGGTATTGTTTACCATCTTGTTCACAAATGTCAGCTGCAATTTTCTGCCATGGACCGTGGCAGATGTGTGGTCATTAATGTCTCTCTCATCTGAGTAGGTTTGTCTGCTCTCAGGCAGAACTCACATGTTTTTACCATCCCAGTGATGTCTCAGCCAATCCCTGGCCACCAAATAGACATGTTTGCTATCCTACAACACTTGGTGAGGCCCTGATGAATCCTCATGTATCTGAGATAGTACATTGTTCTTCTGCGAGAGGGGAATAACAATCCTATCATCATACAAAAGGAGTCACTTATCTTCTGATAGGTGAGCTCTGGCAGTGTGAAATTTCAACAGTGTGTGTGGTATTTGTTATTCCTCTAAAGGCCAGCCCATGTTGGTATAGTGAGAAACTGTCTAAAGGTCAGCATCCTGGCTAGTAGCCTCTCTGATAGCCTCCAATCTGTTACCTCTTATTGGTCTTGTGGATATCATTTCCTGCACATCTGTGTCGGACACACCACTTTGCTGCAGAGGATTGTGAGACAGTGTCAGCCATGATGAGCTGCTTTCCTGGGACGTGAACAGCTGTGACGCTGAACTTCATCAGACACATTAACAACCACTGTCATCTCACAGGTGCTTTGTCTAGGTCATATGAGTTTATCAGTAGAACCAATGGCTTATGGTCTGTTTGGAGCAGAACTTTTCCTTGTAAGAACCTCAAAAACCACTCACATGCCCAAACACTTGCACTCTTTTTACCGCTGCTCTGTCTCAGTGAGTATTCGTGAACAAAAGGCTACTGGCTGGAGTCCATCTCCCTGCTTCAGGTACAGAGCACCTCCCACACCATAGTTACTTACATCTGCACTAACCACTGTTGGCTTGTTTGCATCATGATATGCCAAGACTGATGAACTGGTGCAGTAGTCAACATGGCTTTCACTTGTTTAAATGCTTGCTCCTGTGCCTCTCCTCATATCCATACAACATCGTTCTTTAAGAGGCTGTTAATGGGGTGCATGACAGATGAAAAATCAGTGAGGATCTTGCCCAGGTACTTGATTATCCCAATCCTCTGGCGTAACTTTATAACATGGTGGGGGTGGGCAGTTCTGTGTTGGCTGTGACCTTTTCAGTGTCAGGTTTGATACCATCTTTCCCAATGATGCGTCGGAAATACTGGATTTCAGATTTCTCAAACTGACACTTGGCCTCATTCAGTTTCAGTCCTGAAGCTTTAATGGTTTGCATTACAGGTTATGGTAGGGGTCTGTCCTTGCCAAACACTAGGATGTCATCCATCACCGCCACAGTGCCTGCGTGGTCTCTCAAAAGTTTGTTCATCTTTTGCTGGAATATTTCCAGAGCACATGTAATACCAAAAGGAAGCCTCTGGAAACAGAAAGAACCCATTGGTGTGATGAAAGTTGTGAGCTTCCTGTTGTCAATATCAAGTGGTATTTGCCAAAATTGAGGCATTTAGGCATCAACAGTAGAGAAAACTGTTGTGCCTGAGAGTTTTGGTGCGATGTCCTCTAGTGTGGGTAAAATAAACATTTCTTGTTTCACAGCTTTGTTGAGCTTAGTTAGGCCAACGCAGATTCCGGGTTTCTTATTCTTTTTAATCACAGGCACCATGGGAGCTTACCAGTCGGTGGCTTCTTTCACCTCCTCAATAATGCCCAGAGACTTTAACCATTTCAGTTCCTCTTCCACCTGAGGCAGGATAGGAAAAGGACTGTGTCAAAGTGTGGTGATACTGTAAGGCTTGGCTCTACTTTCACAGGATGACAGTTTAATAGTCCAGTGTCTCCAAAAATATCTTCAAATAACTCAAGTCCATCCACTCTGCATACCCATTTTAGTTGCTATTTTTCCTCCAAGTAGATTAGTGGTAAATGAGCCTTTCATCACATATATCCAGAACGTGTATTTCTGTCCGTGCCTCACACACCTGGCCAGAAATTTGCCTTTACAAACAAGCTTTCCACCAGCACTTGTGAAAACTGCTTTAGAGTTTTCAAACAGACAAGTGCTATAAATGCAGTATCCTGGCAGAAATGAATAAAGATAATTCTTATTGGCTAATTAGACTCATTAACTCTTACCCTTATTACTCAAGAATGAGAGCATGTATGCGAGTGTGTTCATGTAACATGTTCATCTGAGCTGTGTCTTCCAGCTGCACACAGGTGATGCTCGTTAACAGCCTGATTGATCTCACACACACACACACACACACACACACACACACACAAATTAGTGCGCATAGACAGATTACAGTTCAGACTGGACAGTAAAACAGCAAATAAAGCAGCAGACATTGAATTTACTTTGAGGTTTGAGCTACAGGAACTGTTCAGCCATCATTGTAGCCCTCCCACAGACTGCAATACACACACACACACACACCAACCACCACCACCACCACCACCATCACCACCCTTCACCCCCACTGCCCCATTTTTTATGCCTGAAAGCAGGCTAAATAACAGAAAAACCTCTTTATAATGCAACATACACTACATCCTCCACAGTGATGAATCAGCAATGAAAACAACAACTGTATACAACTATTTTAATAATAAATTGACAGCTGAGTATATTAGTAATTATCAGGCTTATGCCCAGGCTCCAAAGTGCCTAACTACAATTAACGGGTTGCTGTTTTCACCTGGAAACTGATATATTGTCAGGGTTAGTGGTAAGTAGGACCCAAATACAGCCAACACATTGGGGACGGTGCAGACAGGTTTATTTAACACAAGAACCAGAGAACAACAGAGAGACAACAGGCAACAAGAACAGAACAAGGACAAACCCGGAGATGAACAGGACGTGAACAGCTTGGAGACGAACCAGACACGAACAGACGACGTGAACTGATGAGGACGAACCCAGAAATAAACAGACGAACCAACACAGACAAAGGGAAGCACAAAGACTACATAAACAAGGGAGGCAAGGGTGATTGAACACAGGTGAAACACATTGGGGCGGGGCAGACAATCACCACACAAACAAGACCAAGACAGGAAGCAAAACACTGAGACACACAAGGAAACCTTATTACAAAATAAAACAGGAAGTGAGAAAGTCCAAAACAAAACTAAGAAAAAGTGTCTGCCATAGCAAACCATGACATATATCTGGTAACCTAAAGATGAAATTGTAAGCTGGAGGTTGAATGGTATGATATTGTTGAATCAGGCCTAAGTTGTTGTTGGAAAGTGTAAAGAACTGCACAAAACTGTACAAAAATGCACAAAATGTACAAAACAGTACCTAAAAGAATTTTATCGTTTTTATCATATATTATTATTATCACCTTATAATATATTTTATGTATATTTTCCCCATTTTCAGATATAACGCAGTAACACGTTTACTCAAAAACATTTTAACTGACTTACTTAGTTCTTTTATTTGAGAAAATTTTTACACAGTGATTTACTTCTACTGATGTCTTTTCACTAATACTAGTGACACCGTTCATATGCTGACGTGCTGATGTCAGTGTGGTGTCTCATCTCCAGTCAAATTCTGTTACTGGTAGAGTTTATTGCTTCTCTGTCTGAACACAGTTAATGTTGCTGTTTTCTTCATCACAGTGTCTGTATCTATCTGCTGTACATTTAAACTTACACTAGTTCTGCTCCAGCACTCAGAGCTCTCTGCTCCTTTTAGTGACTTTCACAAACTCAACAGTTTTTTACATGCTGTTCAGATCTGATAGTTACTTTAACTTAGCAGTTAGCACTAGCTTTTCTCCCTCTCCCTCCCTCTCACTCGCTCAGTGTGGTTGTTGTAACTGCAGTAGACATCACACACACACACACACACACACACACACATACACACACACACACACACACACACACACTCTATTAACGCAGTGTCTGGGGAGAAATGGACAAAGCTGATTCTTATTGGTAAATTAGACACATTAGTTGGTTGATTTCGTTGCTGTTCTCACCTGGGAACTGATATCTGGTAACCTAAAGATGTTCTTTCATTTTATAGTTTTATCATATATTATTATTATCACCCTAAAACATGCTTAACCACTCTCTCCCCATTTTCAAATGTAACAGTAACATTTACTCAGAAACATTTTAACTGACTTATTTTGTTCTTTTATCTGAGAACATTTTTACACAGTGATTTTCTTCTACTGAGTATTTTCACTAATACTAGTGATGCTGTTCACGTGTTGATGTGCCGATGTCAGTGTGGTGTCCGATTTCAGGTTCTGTTACTGGCAGTGGCGACTGGCCAATAGGGGGCGCTAGGGCACCGCCCTCCCTGATGGAAAGTGATTTTTAAATTTTTTTATTTTTTTTATTTTTTCCTAAATAATCATTTAAAATAAATAATTACTGCTTATTCTACATATAAATGTGTTTTGAATTATGAAGACAAGCCATATATATAATATAAACCATTATTTACGGGGTAATTTCTGTCCACGGTCATTTCCCCTCTCTCCTGGGGCGCTAGAAAAGTCGCCCCAGCACTGCAGCAGTTCAGCCAATGGTAGACTGTTGCTGAGATAAAAAAAACACATAGCTACGGGTAATTTAGCCAATTAGCGTCATCAAATTTGATAAGCTTAGGGCGCTGAAAATATCGCCCCAAGCCTATAAGTATCCTAGCAACCAGAAACAAGTGTGGGAAATCGAGATGGCGTCGTCAAGTAGACAAGAACAAGAACACACAGGGCTTCAGCTACCCGTAAATTCTGTAAAATCGCTCTTGTTAAACCACTTTGAAAGGAGAACTTTAGGGAAAAACTTTGTGTTAAAGAACTTGGACCTGAGAAGCCCGGTCTGAATTTAACACAGCAGACACAGGAGAAAGGTAAAACTCACCAGAGGAGATTCTCTCTGAACTGGTATGACAGGAAGTTTTGCAAATGCAGTATTCTGCTTCCCGTGTTTACTGTTTAAAATGCCGGGGACAGATATTACATGGACTGTGAGGAGTTAGAGACGTAAAACATTTATCAGAGCGGATTAAAAAACATGAATTCTAGAAAGGTGCACATGAACAATGCTGTCAAGCTAGCCATGCTAGGCAGGACTAGCATAGCTGCGCAGCTGGATGAAGGACACAGGATTGTGGTGAGAAAACACAATGAAGAGGTGGATAAAAATAGACATATTTTATCGAAGATCATTGATTGTGTGAAATTCTGTGGAGCTTTCAAGTTGGCATTGCAAGGCCACGATGAGACAGCATTGTCTGACAACCTTGGCATTTTACGAGGATTAGTCGACCTTGTGGCCTCGCTGGACGGTGTGTTAGAGGAGCATGAATTTGATGCAACAACTGTGAGAGAGGCTGGGGGTTTTGAGAGAATGCTGGAAGATGAAGATTTTTGTTTTTTCCTGGCATTTTTTCACAAGATAATGGTACATGTAGACATGCTGTTTAACCAGCTGCAGAAGAGGAACATCGACTCTTGCTACATCACAGGAGTCATTCAGAGGTTCACCAACAGCATGCAAGCTATCAGGTAGGCTATGTTATTTTTCACATTGACTGATATAATGTTTATGAAAAGAACAGACATAAATTACATGTCTGAACACAGTAAAATAACTCATAATTTTAATAATCATAACTAAGCCATTTTTCACAGTTTTAAATACAATGAATCCAGTTGGGATGAGCTAGTAGAAATGTATTAATGTAGTGACAATACACAGTGCTGGACTAATTTTATATCTCCAGCAGGTTGGTTTCTGAAGCTGTAATTGTGCACAGTGACTTGTGTATCTTCTGTTTTGTATCAGGGACTCCGTTCCTCCATCTGTGCAGAAGCCATCCACAAAGAAACGGAAGGCACTAAGCCAAGAGGAGCAGCGCCGGTTAGCTACAGAGGTAAGCTGTAACATTGTTCTATATACAGGACATGAAGTGTTTTACCTTCGGCATCCTTATTGGTCTTCAATTCCTGTATAATTATAACAGTTAGTCTACGCATTTTAATATTTTGAACTATTCACCACACAGCTACTGAAGAAAGCAAACACGCTGAAATGTTTAGATGTAGTTTTTTCATATTTATGATATTTAACAATATCTTCTACTTGTTTTTCATACAATTATATGGTCAGCTTGTAAGGAGATACTAATGATATTTACATGGTGAGATATGAACATTTAATTCTACTGTTTATTATGTGTAGTGACCTTTTTTTAAAATGATGCATCATTTCATAGGTATGTGATACCATTGTGAGGCATGCCAAGGACAGGTTCTCTTTCACCAAACACCTCATCAGTGCCACTCTGCTGCAAGGAGACTTCTTCCCCCAACACACTGTAAAGTTCCCGGATTCAGCGCTGGAAACCACTGTGGAAGCCTACCCCACACTGGACAAGGCCAAACTGAAGACACAATTGTCCCTGGTCAATGAAAATGAAGAGTTCAAGGCTTGCAGTGGTGCACTGGCTCTCTTCCAGGTTTTCATGGAAAACAACCTCCAGGACACATTCAGCGAGACTGTAAGTCTTCTTAAGATTGTCATCACCACACCGATGACTACAGCAGAATCAGAGAGGTGCTTCTCTACTTTAAAGAGGATAAAAACATTCCTTAGGAGAACCATGGCACAAGACCGTCTGAACGCACTGGCTATGTTCTCCATGGAGAAAAACCTGATACATAACATTCCTGACTTTAACACCAAAGTCATTGACAAGTTTGCTACTCAGAAAGACAGAAGAGCAAAGTTCATGTTCAAATAAGAGCACTCACTCACTCACTCACACACACACTTTCAAACTCACTCACTCACACATACACTCACTCCCAAACACACTCACACTCACTCACAAACACACATACACTCACACACACATACACTTACTCACTCACAAACATACTCACTCACTCACTCACTCACAAACACACTCACTCACACTCACTCACCAACACACTCATACACTCACCAACACACTCACTCACTCACTCACTCACTCACACACACACACACACACTCACTCACTCACTCACTCACTCACTCACTCACTCACTCACTCACTCACTCACTCAATCACACAAAAAAAACACACACACATATACAACTCAGTATTTGCACACAGTCCCCAGGTTTCAAGGGAGTAAGACATAAATGCTGGTTAGACTCCAATTGGTACATTTTATGTTCCTATGCCAGTTTTTCTGTGTATAGTTAACTTTAATCAGCATCCACCTGTAAATATTTTTCTTTGTATATAGTTATTTTTAATCATCATTCAACTGTAACTGTCTCTCAAGAACTTTAATTTTGTATTAAGAGTATTCACTAATATACATCTCATATCATTGTCATTATCTGTCAAACTTTTGATTTCTAAAGGGATATTAAATAATTATTTTTTATCCCTAAAACAATGGTATCTTTTGGTTTGGGTTCTTTTATTGGGATAGTTACCGAAAGCTTCTGGCACATACAGCCCCACCTAGAATATTTTTCACCAGCCGCCACTGGTAACTGGTAGAGTTTATTGCTGCTCTGTCTGAACACAGTTTATATTGCTGTTTTCTTTCTTGCTGTTATCACAGAGTCAAGCAGAGATTTTCTTTTGTCCTGCATCACCCATTTTTGGTCTCATTCTGACATCTCGATCATTGGTTTTTGAGGAAGTGATGGGAGTACCCTCCACCTCTCCCACTGACTGCGATACAAATTCAGGAGCAGGTGTTACTGGGCAGAAATGGGCATGGCTGATTCTGATTGGCTAATTAAACTCATTAATTCTTAGCCCTTTTAACTCAGGTATGAGACTAACCGTAAGATAAATTAACATGGTGTATTTGCATGTATTTGCATGTACTTGTGTGTGCGTGTTGATGTGTGGTTCTTTGTGTGTGTGTATATGGCTTTCTCCCATAGATTGCAATACAAATTCAGAAGCTGAAAACAAACAGCAGGTCTCAGATCTCAGCAGGTGCTACTAACACAGTATCCGGGCAGAAATGGACAAAGCTGATTCTTATTGGCTAATCGGACTCTATTGACCCCCCCCTCCATTACACACACACACACACACACACACACACACACACTCACAATCACCACCCCCACCCTCACCACCACATTTTTATCACTTAAGGCAGACTAAATAACAGAAACACCTCTGTATAATGTAATATACACTACATCCTCCACAATGACCAACTGAATCAAAAACTGTCTAAAACTATTTTAACAATAAATTGCCAACTGAGTATGTTAGTAATTATCAGGTGTATGCTCAGGCTCCAAAGTGACTAACTGCAATGAATTGGTTGATTTCGTTCTAACCTGGGAACTCATATATCTGGTAACCGTAAAGATGTTCTTTCATTTTATAGTTTTAATATAAATAAATTAAGTCATAGTAATAATAATAAAGCCACCCTATAACATGTTTTACCCCTCCCTCCCCATTTTCAAATATAATGCAGTAACACGTTTACTAAAACATTTTACACAGTGATTTACTTCTACTGATGTCTTTTCATTAATACTAGTGATGCCGTTCATGTGCTGACGTGCTGATGTCAGCGTGGTGTCCTATCTCCAGTCAGATTCTGTTACTGGTCAAGTTGTCACATTTTCAAAACTCTAAACACAATTAGCACAGCATCGGTCTTTTGTGGCCATACCATTCACACATTTCATGTCGCTTTCACACAATATGCAGTCAGTGAACACATTTCCACAATGCTTACATTTTCTTAACAGACAAGCTATACCTCCCAACAAAATTATGGATTGTTTTTGTATTATATACGAATGTTAACACACAACATCCCACAATAGCAAAAACAATATTCCAAACCTTAGATACAGTATAAAAACCTCTGCTTCTGCAATGATATCAGTATAAAAACAATATATCTCAGCTGATAATAAACAAACAATTGAATAATTGACACACAGCTGATTTATGTTGGGTAAATTGGGCCAACCACAGCTGATTCCAGTCTGGCTTAGACTCAGTGGCAGGGGTTATATTTTTTCTATTACATTGACACTTATAAAGTAAAAGGAGGACTTTGAGGATTGATGTTTTTGGAAACAGAAACAGAAAAAGACAAACACTGTAATGTCTGGACGAGGAAGAGTAAGAGCAAGGGGCCCAGGGAGAAGAGCAGGCCCAGTGAGAGATGCAGTGAGAGGTGCAGGAGCAGTGAGAGGAGCAGGAGCAGTGAGAGGAGCAGGTGCAGTGAGAGGAGCAGGAGCAGTGAGAGGAGCAGGAGCAGTGAGAGGAGCAGGTGCAGTGAGAGGTGCAGGAGCAGTGAGAGGAGCAGATGCAGTGAGAGGTGCAGGAGCAGTGAGAGGAGCAGGTGCAGTGAGAGGTGCAGGAGCAGTGAGAGGAGCAGGAGCAGTGAGAGGAGCAGGTGCAGTGAGAGGAGCAGGTGCAGTGAGAGGAGCAGGAGCAGTGAGAGGAGCAGGAGCAGTGAGAGGAGCAGGAGCAGTGAGAGGAGCAGGTGCAGTGAGAGGTGCAGGAGCAGTGAGAGGAGCAGGAGTAGTGAGAGGAGCAGGAGCAGTGAGAGGAGCAGGTGCAGTGAGAGGAGCAGGAGCAGTGAGAGGAGCAGGAGCAGTGAGAAGAGCAGGAGCAGTGAGAGGAGCAGGTGCAGTGAGAGGAGCAGGAGCAGTGAGAAGAGCAGGAGCAGTGAGAGGAGCAGGAGCAGTGAGAGGTGCAGGAGCAGTGAGAGGAGCAGGGCCAGGGAGAAGAGCAGGCCCAAGGAGAGGGCATGGTAAAGGTGTAAGAATGCATGGTGGTGGCATTCCAAGGGCTGCAAGAACAGTAGTCAGTGATGAAATTCGTGCCACTATCATTGACCATGTAATCAACCACGGTCTTTCACTAAGAGAGGCTGGTGAAAGAGGGCAGCCCAATTTGAGGCGGTCAACGGTTGCCTCCATTATACGCATCTTCCCAGCAAACCCTCACAACCCGTTTGGGCCTGCCAAGTCTGCGCGGCGTCTTCTCCCGCCATCTGATCCAACTCATCAACAGGTGGTGGTCGGTTGACAACTCTGCTCCTCTCTTCACCCGAGTGTCCAAAACATGCGGCCGGTCTCATGATACGACTACAAAGTCGATCATAGACCGGCGACCTAGGGTGTCCTGGTGCCATGTGCACCTATGGATGTCCTTATGCTTGAACATGGTGTTAGTTATGGCCAAGCTGTGACTAGCACAGAAGTCCAATAATTGAACGCCGCTTGGGTTCAGATCGGGCAGGCAGTTCCTCCCCACCACACCCTTCCAGGTCACGCTGTCATTGCCCACGTGAGTGTTGAAGTCTCCCAATAGGACAATGGAGTCCCCTTTTGGGGCACTTTCCAGCACCTTTCCCAAGGACTCCAAAAAAGGCGGGTAGTCTGAACTGCTGTTCGGTGCATAGGCACCGACAACAGTCAGAACCCGATCCCCGACCCGAAGGCGCAGGGACGCAACCCTTTCGTCCACTGGGGTAAACTCCAACATACAGGCAGAGAGCCTGGGGGACACCAAAAAGCCCACCCCGGCCCTCTGCCTCTCACCCGGAGCAACTCCAGCAAAGAGGAGAGACCAGCCCCTCTCAAGGACTTGGGTTCCGGAGCCGACGCTATGTGTCGAGGTGAGGCCGATTATATCTAGCCGGTATCGCTCAACCTCTTCCACAAGCTCCCGCTCCTTCCCCGCCAGAGAGGTGATGTTCAATGTTCCAAAAACCAGTTTCCGTAATCGAGGATCAGATCGCCAAGGCCCTCGCCTTGGTCTGCTGCCCAATCCACACTGCACCGGATCCCGCTGACTCTTCCTGCAGGTGGTGAGCCCACTGGCAGACGAACCCATGTAGCCGGTTCGGGCTGGGCCCGGCCGCCAGGCGTTCGCCCACGGGCCCCAACCCCAGGCCTGGCTCCAGGGTGGGGCCCCCGTGTCCCTCCGGGCTGGGTACTCGGGTTCTTGATATTTAAACGATAACGTTATTACAGTTGTGTCTGGACGTGCTGATAAAGAGCAGAGCAGCTGACGTGTGTGTCGTGTTTGTTCATATTAAGTTTGGTTCAGTGTTAGTCGGCTAGTTTTCAGCACTAGTTAATTTCATTATTGATGACAGGAGTCAAAACATCTGTTGGAATGATTCTGTCTCTGTTTCAGAATAAAGAACATCACTGAGAGCTGAGAACCGTCATGACATGTGCAACTGTAAACAGTTAGGCAGGCTGTTTATTACAACTAAGCCAAAAATAATGTATTTTATTATTAATATGATTTCTCTCCATTATAATGTTTTTTTCCCATCCAGCCAAGGTCTGGATTTTTATGGACACCTACAACCTCTTGCAGCAATGATGGAGGCCCTGCACCACCTCCACCTGCGGTGTCAACATATGAAGATCTTCTCTTCCAAAACATAGATACAGTGTCTTATATGATAATATAGTATTTTTTAAAGTAACACATTTGGCTATAACATTGTTCAGTCTTGTCAGCTATGCTCTTCCTTCTTCCCTACAACCTCAGTGTCATATTACACTCTCTGCCCCATGTCAGACATACAATCAGATGACTTTTGGACTCCACTGTAGCTGTAACAAATTGTCAATAGTTTAAACCGTTAGAGTTCATATTTTATAGTCCTCAGCCATAAAAGTTAGTATCAGTGTGCTGTTCTAACAGCATCACTTATTTAGACAGAGATTGTAACTGGAGCAAATAAATATTAACTGTCTCACACATTAGGACTCATGATGATTAATGATTATACTTGTTACTAGAAATGTTGTTGCACTGTTGATTCAACTACCTCTTTTTGTTATACAAACTTACATATGACCGTGAAATTCAGCTTTAACTTCATCCACAACTGTATTTTTTAATTTTTAATTTTAAATAGTTACAGTTGACTGTAAATTGTAGCTAGATAGAGAGATAGATAGATACATACATACATACAAACATACATACATACATACATACATACATACTTTATTTATCCCCTAGAGGAAATCCATGTGTCCATTTGCTTGCTTTAATGTATATTTTCTTTTAAATAGGACCATAATTTGAAAGACCATAAACACATAATGAAAACGTTAACTGAGGTAAGAAATCAAGTGACAAATCGAGCCATTTTCCCACAGACTTCAATACAATCTGACTTCTTTTTGCAACAAGTGGAGTCGCCCCCTGATGGTCATTCGATAGAATGCACATTTAAGGCACTTCCGCATTGGCTTAAATTTCCAGACCCGGAATCGATGTCCATTTTTATATACAGTCTATGCTCAGAACATACAAAAAACTGCTAATGTTACCTAGAAGTCCCTTCTTCACTGTAACACGTATACCTTCCACAGACTGCAGTGACCTCTAGTGGCAGTAGTGGCAAACATGAACAGAGCTCTATCTAAATCACATCACAAGTTTATCGTTTTTTTAACACAGTGTGATTATTGCACAGGTAAGCCTCAGACTGATCACAATAAAAGGACACTCTAAGATTAGTAGTTTCATTTCACAAAACATAGTTACAGATTTTTTGAGGAAGCCTTCAGTTGTAATAAGACTACTACAGGACTTGCTCGGGGCTTGAAATCATCAATTTATACAAATGACAACAGCAACAAACAATTAAGATTATGTTCTTAAAAGTAAGATGGCGTTAAACCTACGATCGTTGATATCACAGAAAATTCGTGTTGACAGTTAATTGTGATGTTAGAGGGAAAACAAGTCATTCAGTTGAAAGCTTTAGAGCTTAAAATCACTTTGGATTCAACACAATAAATCATAATCGCACAAAAATATTTAGTTTGACCATTTTTTTTGCACTTTTATTAGAAATTGATGCTGCATGTGAGATATTAAAACTTGTCAGATAAAATGATCCCGAGGGCTTTACTTTCTTACCTTTTTATATTGATATATATTCATATAGCACGTCTTATGTATTCTTATAGGCCTACTACTAATTTATATCAAGTAAAATGTGTTGATTTTAGTCATTTTTTACACTGAGATTTTGTCCATGATGATGTGTTTTTCATCGTCTGACCACTTTGATCCACCAAAACCTTTTCCGTTTTACTGGTATATATTTATTAATTAAGTCACTGTTATTTCATATTGTATACATAAAGTTAGTGCCAGGCTGCATGGTGTGACACTTTGTTATGAATTAGTTCAATACAATACAATACAATACAACACTGCAGAATTTCAATGTCCACAAATGTAGCTGTCACAGAACCCAGGTATTTTCATTAAGTACATTAAAGAAAAAGATCAAATAAATCAAATCATTTTTTTTAGAAAGATTTAATTTAAATGATAGTGAATGCCATTGAACATTTAGCCTACTGAATACTGAACACACAATGACGACATGAGGAGTAAGAGAGACGACGATGAAGACGTCCAGGACGGTTCTTCCCCTCAGGGACCAGTGGGAGAAGGGGAGCAGGTTGCACCATCTCAGGCCACCAGCGCCAGCCCAGTTAGTTAGAATTTAATTTTCAGTTATAATTTTACCACACTGAGAGAGTTTAAGCCATAAACTAAATGAATGTGGTTGTTGTGAGCAGAAGACAGGCTGGTGAACTTCAGTCAGGATGAGACACTGCTGGCACACAGATCACAGGAACGATCACCTATCAGGTAAATGACTTACCAAATTGAAATTCACTGAAGAAAAAAGTTATGGGGTAGTTATGAAAAATCACTTACAATGTCATATCAGTGAATCCAGTCATTACGCGGCTAATATATTAGCTAATATACAGATTAAAAGCAATTACATTCGAGAACAAAGGCTGACAAGCTGACATTTCTTGATGTGTGAAAACAAAGACTCACCTTTATATTGTTAATTAATTCAGTTTTCCAACTAACTTTTCCATAAGGCGTTTGCATCAACCTAGCAAGTATCCTCGTTTCCGAGACACAGCTCAACTGTGTGGAAAGTGCACGTACACAGTGGTGACGTCCTCCAGAAAAGAAAAAAAATTTGGGGAGCTTTTTGTTGGCTTTGGAAAATTTTTACAAAAATTAAAAGTCCAAGGCTTGAAAATATACAATACAAAGATTAATAATGATAAAAAAAATTGAGTGTGTTTACTGCCGGAAGTGTCCTGTAAATATTTTTTACAGGTGTCTCTTTTACTATTGTGGTATATGGGAAAAATGCTTTTTGGGACACAGGAGATTTTTTGCTGCAATACCGTGAGTGGCCACTGGGAAAAGTTGGCTGCAAGGCAGAGCGGTGGCGCCGCATCCAGTTCTAATAATACATCCATGGTACAGACACATTGACTACTGCTGAAACCAGTTTGTTTGAGTATTTGAAGCAGTTTTATGAACAAGCAAGTGAAGATTCAGACGGATTACATTTGGATTTTAAATGTAAATGTTTACATGTGAAAGCATTTGCTTCCTGCTTCCCACTAGTACCGCTCAGTCTCTCAGTCCATGACTTTTCCTGAATAGCCGATATGTTGGTGATGTTTTATGAAGCCTAGAAGGTATTAAAATTAAAACACAAGATTTCTGAGCATTTATTCCCCTGACCACCAAAGTGGTCATATATGTCCGCTCCAGACGCAGCCACTTCACAAACTTTATTTTATGAGTAAACCAGATCTTGATTTTGTAAATAGTCGCCTATAGGCTGTAAACATTAAGCAACATCTAACATCATCCTCATTTATAACAAATAAAGAATTATAAAGCACAATAAATACACTAATAAATCTCAGCTGTCCAGTCCAGTAGGCTCCACATGCCACACTCTGTGAGAGCCTGTAGGTACATCAGCTCCAGGTGGAATGATTGTAAAAAACCTCTGGCAGTTTATAATAAACAATAACAATCCAATAAATCTCAGAGCGAACAGCGGCTCTTGACATGAGAGCGCACACACGTCTCCAGATGCAGATGTGTACCATAATTGCATCAGGTGGTGCCGTGTTGTCACTATTATTCAATCATTTTCTAACGTAATCTACCCACCACCCCCAACCCCCAACCCCCAACACGACATTATATGAAGAAAGAGAGGTAATAACACTTATTCTTTCCACTTCAAGAGCTGCCTGTGAACCCAAACAATTATAATAAAATAAAATAGCCTACATATGACAGTCTGGGAGACCGTTGTGGCGGCTTTAGGGGGTGCTAGAATGCTGGCAGTCCTATTATTACAGTTTTTCTCAGTCGCTTTGGTACATTTCTCGAATCATCCTCGACATTTGTAAAACAGTAAGTGAGTTAAGAAATCAAGTGACAAATCGAGCCATTTTCCCACAGACTTCAATACAATCTGACTTCTTTTTGCAACAAGTGGAGTCGCCCCCTGATGGTCATTCAATAGAATGCACATTTAAGGCACTTCCGCATTGGCTTAAATTTCCAGACCCGGAATCGATGTCCATTTTTATATACAGTCTATGCTCAGAACATACAAAAAACTGCTAATGTTACCTAGAAGTCCCTTCTTCACTGTAACACGTATACCTTCCACAGACTGCAGTGACCTCTAGTGGCAATAGTGGCAAATATGAACAGAGCTCTATCTAAATCACATCACAAGTTTATCGTTTTTTTAACACAGTGTGATTATTGCACAGGTAAGCCTCAGACTGATCACAATAAAAGGACACTCTAAGATTAGTAGTTTCATTTCACAAAACATAGTTACAGATTTTTTGAGGAAGCCTTCAGTAGTAATAAGACTACTACAGGACTTGCTCGGGGCTTGAAATCATCAATTTATACAAATGACAACAGCAACAAACAATTAAGATTATGTTCTTAAAAGTAAGATGGAGTTAAACCTACGATCGTTGATATCACAGAAGATTCCTGTTGACAGTTAATTGTGATGTTAGAGGGAAAACAAGTCATTCAGTTGAAAGTTTTAGAGCTTAAAATCACTTTGGATTCAACACAATAAATCATAATCGCACAAAAATATTTAGTTTGACCAGTTTTTTTGCACTTTTATTAGAAATTGATGCTGCATGTGAGATATTAAAACTTGTCAGATAAAATGATCCCGAGGGCTTTACTTTCTTACCTTTTTATATTGATATATATTCATATAGCACGTCTTTTGTATTCTTATAGGCCTACTACTAATTTATATCAAGTAAAATGTGTTGATTTTAGTCATTTTTTACACTGAGATTTTGTCCATGATGATGTGTTTTTCATCGTCTGACCACTTTGATCCACCAAAACCTTTTCCGTTTTACTGGTATATATTTATTAATTAAGTCACTGTTATTTCATATTGTATACATAAAGTTAGTGCCAGGCTGCATGGTGTGACTCTTTGTTATGAATTAGTTCAATACAATACAATACAACACTGCAGAATTTCAATGTCCACAAATGTAGCTGTCACAGAACCCAGGTATTTTCATTAAGTACATTAAAGAAAAAGATAAAATAAATCAAATCATTTTTTTTAGAAATATTTAATTTAAATGATAGTGAATGCCATTGAACATTTAGCCTACTGTATACTGAACACACAATGACGACATGGGGAGTAAGAGAGACGACGATGAAGACGTCCAGGATGGTTCTTCCCCTCAGGGACCAGTGGGAGAAGGGGAGCAGGTTGCACCATCTCAGGCCACCAGCGCCAGCCCAGTTAGTTAGAATTTAATTTTCAGTTATAATTTTACCACACTGAGAGAGTTTAAGCCATAAACTAAATGAATGTGGTTGTTGTGAGCAGAAGACAGGCTGGTGAACTTCAGTCAGGATGAGACACTGCTGGCACACAGATCACAGGAACGATCACCTATCAGGTAAATGACTTACCAAATTGAAATTCACTGAAGAAAAAAGTTATGGGGTAGTTATGAAAAATCACTTACAATGTCATATCAGTGAATCCAGTCATTACGCGGCTAATATATTAGCTAATATACAGATTAAAAGCAATTACATTCGAGAACAAAGGCTGACAAGCTGACATTTCTTGATGTGTGAAAACAAAGACTCACCTTTATATTGTTAATTAATTCAGTTTTCCAACTAACTTTTCCATAAGGCGTTTGCATCAACCTAGCAAGTATCCTCGTTTCCGAGACACAGCTCAACTGTGTGGAAAGTGCACGTACACAGTGGTGACGTCCTCCAGAAAAGAAAAAAAATTTGGGGAGCTTTTTGTTGGCTTTGGAAAATTTTTACAAAAATTAAAAGTCCATGGCTTGAAAATATACAATACAAAGATTAATAATGATAAAAAAAATTGAGTGTGTTTACTGCCGGAAGTGTCCTGTAAATATTTTTTACAGGTGTCTCTTTTACTATTGTGGTATATGGGAAAAATGCTTTTTGGGACACAGGAGATTTTTTGCTGCAATACCGTGAGTGGCCACTGGGAAAAGTTGGCTGCAAGGCAGAGCGGTGGCGCCGCATCCAGTTCTAATAATACATCCATGGTACAGACACATTGACTACTGCTGAAACCAGTTTGTTTGAGTATTTGAAGCAGTTTTATGAACAAGCAAGTGAAGATTCAGACGGATTACATTTGGATTTTAAATGTAAATGTTTACATGTGAAAGCATTTGCTTCCTGCTTCCCACTAGTACCGCTCAGTCTCTCAGTCCATGACTTTTCCTGAATAGCCGATATGTTTTTGATGTTTTCTGAAGCCTAGAAGGTATTAAAATTAAAACACAAGATTTCTGAGCATTTATTCCCCTGACCACCAAAGTGGTCATATATGTCCGCTCCAGACGCAGCCACTTCACAAACTTTATTTTATGAGTAAACCAGATCTTGATTTTGTAAA
Source organism: Seriola aureovittata (assembly GCF_021018895.1). Classification (NCBI taxonomy): domain Eukaryota; kingdom Metazoa; phylum Chordata; class Actinopteri; order Carangiformes; family Carangidae; genus Seriola; species Seriola aureovittata. The sequence continues at coordinate 1,186,188 of NC_079372.1, read as the reverse complement.
TAGTCGCCTATAGGCTATAAACATTAAGCAACATCTAACATCATCCTCATTTATAACAAATAAAGAATTATAAAGCACAATAAATACACTAATAAATCTCAGCTGTCCAGTCCAGTAGGCTCCACATGCCACACTCTGTGAGAGCCTGTAGGTACATCAGCTCCAGGTGGAATGATTGTAAAAAACCTCTGGCAGTTTATAATAAACAATAACAATCTAATAAATCTCATAGCGAACAGCGGCTCTTGACATGAGAGCGCACACACGTCTCCAGATGCAGATGTGTACCATAATTGCATCAGGTGGTGCCGTGTTGTCACTATTATTCAATCATTTTCTAACGTAATCTACCCACCACCCTCACCCCCCAACCCCCAACACGACATTATATGAAGAAAGAGAGGTAATAACACTTATTCTTTCCACTTCAAGAGCTGCCTGTGAACCCAAACAATTATAATAAAATAAAATAGCCTACATATGACAGTCTGGGAGACCGTTGTGGCGGCTTTAGGGGGTGCTAGAATGCTGGCAGTCCTATTATTACAGTTTTTCTCAGTCGCTTTGGTACATTTCTCGAATCATCCTCGACATTTGTAAAACAGTAAGTGAGTTTCTCAAAACAATTCGTACAAATAGCAAAACACCATGGATTACCTGCAAAAGCCAGTCTCTTGCTCAAAATCCTTAGTTCATCTCTCAAAAGTAAATATCTGTGTCAATGAACATGTCACTGCCATCAGATGAAAAGTCCTTGTGTTATTGTGTACGGATAAGACAGTCAAATTGCTTAGTCGTGTTGTCAATATAACAGTTTACTCTGGAGGGATGTTCTGATGTAAACTATAGCTAAAGTTTCGATGACAATTATTGTAAATTGTAAGTTACACCTTAGTGTATGTGGGAGATTGATTGCAAGAGACTGGACAAGATTCACATTTACGCTTTTACTGTTTGTACTGTAATTTGTTTGACAGACCATGTCATTGCGATACAGAAAAGAAACAGACAGCACCGCATAGCACAAAGAAAAAAACAAAAAAACAAAAGTAGAAATGTGAAGATAGGACAATCTCTAGGGAAAACTGTACATGCAGCGCTGTAGGAATTACAGTGCAGTCTTCCTACACCTCCTGACGTTCCTGTCTGTTGGGCCTCCAATTCTCATCCACATCACAACGAATATCTTCTCTTGCGATGCAGCGAGGAAAGAATCTTTTAGAGTGTCTTATCCAGCCTCTGCAGGCGTCTGCTGTGATGTCATCACACGCTGCATCCATGGCGGACAGAAGGGTAAATCTGTGTATGTGGCTGGCGATCATTAACTTTCCATCTCCATGCTGAGAAAAATTCCTCAATGGGGTTAAGGAATGGGGAGTAGGGTGAGAGGAACTCCATCAGCATCCTGTTGTGGGTCGCAAACCATTGCCTGATGATGTTGAAGAAATGAGAAACTGCTTTTTTGATGTGCACAAGTGACACAATGATGTGAAGATTGAACAAGTAGTTTTGAGAATTTCAATTCTGATCTGAGAAATGTACCAAAGCGACAGAGAAAAACTGTAAAAAGACGGACAATGTGTCTGTCCAATCAGCGACAATCTTGGTCGATAGCAGGTATACCTCTCGTCCTCCTCAAGACAGTAAGACAGTCCCACAGGGGAGACACAGGACGCGGGTCACAGAAGCTTCAGAGTCATCACAGATCAAATATTGTTTCAGCGTATTGACATGACACACACATCGCTCTGCGCTGTTGTGATGACATAATCTGTGTCACTCACTTTCCGTTCAACCTCGTAACCACTGAACTTCACCCGGAGACTGGAACCAGCAACAGCTAACAAGACTAACACACGCTCACCTGGTTGGAAATGTCGACTGTGTGTTCTTTTGTCATATTTTTTTCTAAATTTTAGACTGTGCGGGGGAAGGGGAACTGTGCGCCAGCTCACAAGTTGTGTGCAACCTCCCTGAACTAACTCACAGTCCAACATGATGTGAGTACACAAGCAGGAGTTTGTCTTTCAGCCACACCTCTCGCAGCAACAACAGCAGGCTGCGCACAGTGCGCCCGAACACCAGCTCCACCAGACTAAAACCAATAGATGACTATGTGGTTTCTCAATATGTAAGAAGCTTGAATTGTGGCATCTGGTGATATGCACTGGATACCTGATGCTTAACAGACAACTTTGACATAACCTGTGCAAAAATCCTGGACAGAAGTTAGACCCTTGATCAGTTTGGGTGCATTTTGGCAACTTTAACCAAGGCTTTCACCACTGCTTTAACCTTTAAGGGCCTCAGGAAAACACATGGCAGACATCATGTTGAGCAGATACTGGTGACCCGTGAGGGAACCAACAAAGTCGATTATGACATGCTCAAAGGGTTTTACCGGGATTGGATGTAGAGGAGCCGGAGGAATAACTTGGTTAGGTTTTTCAGGTATTTGGCAGATGTGACATGGTAACATCAGATTTAAACCCTGGCCAGAAAAAATACCTGAGCACTCGATAAGTTTTCTTGATCTTCAAATAGCAGACTGTGATTATAAACTAAGCACTTGGAGACAAAACTGTGGGCACAACTACCTGAGTAACCACATCACACACACCCCAGATACCAGAGACCATGTACTCATCAAACTCCTTCATCAAACAGGTCTGTTACAGGCTTTGTAACATTGTTTTATTCTTTAGGCAGACAGACAGCTTATGAATAAAGACTGCAGGTCTTTGATCAGCTGATTTCTGTCTGCTGCCAAACACAAATCTGCCTCTGTCGGTAACACATCAACAGAAAAGGGGTTCACTTTTCAGTTCAGGGAGGGGGCTGACCGGGTCATAGACGCAAGAAAAGATTCAAACAGATCCAGTGAATCACTACACAGCACATCAGCAGTAGGAGTTTCAGTGACCTTGAGAACAGCAGGAAACACCTGATCTCCAGCCAAATCATTCCAGACTATAAGATCGATCCCTGCAACAGACAGCTGATCTCGTGCACCCACTCCCACTGTGCCAGACACTCAAGGAGACGAGAGTAAGTGTGAAGTGGCGCATGGAAAACACACCAATAGATCAGACCCACAGTACTACTAGACAGAAAAAGGTACAGGCCACGGTGGAGCCACAGAATACCTCACACCGTTATCTCACAGAATGGTAATCAGAATCCCGTCCACCTCATTGCCACTGCTGTCTAACAACTGACTGACTCACATTGGATCAGACCTGCAGCTGAAGGGTTTTTACTCTTAGACTGTTACTGTTTCTTCAGCACAGGACAGGGTGGCACACTCCTCCTGAGCTTTCACCACCATTTTACACTGACGCAACGAGCTCCAAACATCCCTCAGCCAATTCAAAGTGGCTGCAATGCGCTCGACGAGGCTGTGAAGGTCGTTAACCAAAAACACATTCAAAACCAAAATGCGACTAATTTCCTGGTTTTAGGATCATTCCTGCAGCTCTCCATCAGCAACTGCCTACAACTCAAGCAACACAGAACAGGTGAAAAGTGCCACCCACAGACAGAGAGGAAGGACAACAAAAACACACTCAAATACAAACAGGTAATAAAGACACAGCGAAAGTTGTGAGCGGTCATGGTTAAAAGAAACGATGACGACTATCAAGCGGAAAACTAAGAGCTGTGTGAAGGTCCTGTGTTGTGTCAACCCATCCATTCACCACATCCACCTTTTTCCCTCTACACACTATCCGACCTCCACCTTTGTCCCGTCATAATCACTTTGGCCATTAGAGGTCGCCTGACAGCAGAACGTAACTGTGGGTCGTAAATAAACGGCTTGTTTTTAACAGAAGGACAGTCTGCAGTAAACAGACTGACCACCATATTTTCTTGTTTCTTGTTCATCACCACTAACTGTGTGAACTGATGCACTCTGTGATGTCATCAAAGCAATGGGAAACATGGTACGTAATTAGTAATTATGTTGTAATCCTGCTCTATAGAATTTTTTTGCAGACACATGTTGCATTGCATGAGTCATGTATATTTAGTTATAGGCACTGAAACATGCTAATATGACAAGACATTGGATCTGCCTCAAAAATGTTTCATATTGAAACCTGTTGTGAAAACTCATTCAGAGCAGCCTCACCATACTGAACAAAGAAATAATGGAGTATTTTTAATATGTTCAGAGAGCACATACCTCCATCAAATGTGTTCATTTAGTCTACGCAGTTTTAACCTGTATCTGATTAACTGTGCAGCCAAACATCTCACACACAGTAAAAAAAAAAAAAAAAAAAAAAGTGCAGTGATCGTCTTGAGTCTGAAAACAAAGGTTACCTAATAAGGTTAATAATAAAGGCAGAACTTTCAGGAGGAAATCGAGATTTAAAGGCCTCAGGCTTCCGCTGTGCCTCAGTGGCATTCTGTTAGGTGAGATGACCTTTGACAACACAGAAAATAACCTCAGAACGAGCTGTTTACACCTGTTAGAATGTCATACAGCATGTTACTGGGCTTCCCCCCGCTCACTGCAGTTAATGCTTCCTCCTCTGAAATGTATTGGTGTACCATTTGAGGTTGTTGATACTGAAAATGACTGAGATGATGAGTTTACACAGAACAATCACTCTGACACCAGAAATAATATTTCCGAGGAGATTCAGACAATAATGAGACATTCATTAAAAAGCATCTTGTCTTAAAACTTAAAATACTTCACAGAAAGATTCAAAACTGAGCTTTCACTGAAGTTCCCAGCTCCAAACGTCTCAAAGAAAGTGTTTTGAGTGGATTGCATAGCTTCATTTTAAATATTAAATATGCACAGTACACAGACATCAAGAATCCATGATGAAAAACAAGTGCTGAAACACTGTGCTGTACTGTACAAGATAAACTGTTGTATCACTATGCTAACTGCTGGCATCACTATAAAGAAGTCAGGTTTTAAAAGAAAATTATGGATTACTAAAACTTTCTTTTAATCATGTCTCACCGGGCTCAAGAGACCCGAGTACTGCAGCAGAAATGTCAGTCACACACAAACACGTGGCGACAGCATCAGAAGGAATCACACACTCTGTTCAGTGTTCATCATCAAGTTCAATCAATTGATCTAGTGTAATGAGACTTTCATGTTTTGATTTCATTTAGAATTCATTCATTTGTATGGTGTAAAGTACTGGCAGCAGTCTGCTCTGGCTCAGTGTTTACTGGTGGGGCATCAAGAATTAACTGTCCTGGGAAATGCAGTTTTCAGTCTTAGAGGAGATGTGATAAAGTGATGCACTGATGTGTAGTCCTGAACCTGATCCGAGTATGACTTTTACCTGTTGTGTTGACATTAGCGTGGTAAACTGCATACTGTTGTTTTAAGGTGCAGAATCTATACAGAAACACGATGCTTGACAACTGCCCTCCAGTGAGAAACCTGCTATTTCTGATAGAAGGGATGAAAGGAAACTTTTTTTCTCTTCAGTCTGAGCCACACAAGCTTTAATAGTCAGACTTGATGCAAAGTTCCAGATATTTACAAGATGGAGCAGCTTCAGTTTCAGTACCTTTACGTGTCGAGGTGACAGGAAGATGGCAGATAAAAACATGGCTTTGTTTAGTTTTATCATTATTCAGTACAAGTTTGAGATTCTGCAGAGAAGTCTGAGGAAGTCTAGACTCGTCTTGAGGTGGAGAAGAGCACAAGATTGAATCAGCTGCATAGAAACATTTTGGCTATCCTTGCTACTAACAGTAACACCAGTAATGTAAATCTAAGGTGCGACTTTGTTAAAAACAGTTCAGATGGATCATTGTCTGGCTGCTTGACTTTCTTACCCTGTTTGACCTCAAAGGTTACTTTGGTGAATAGCATGTTATCTTAACATTTATTATTTGGAAACATGGTCTTCAGCATGTTCTATTCTCATGTGCTGTATTCTACAGTTCATGTGGTCTATAGATAACGAATATAGTTCCATGAAGACATGTCGCTGGTCAATTGGTGCTGTAGTAACATAACGCTACGAAAACCCCCCAAAGTTAGCTACCTAGCCTTGGGGGGTTTTCCTAAATACTTACTGCCAGTTACCTAAATTACACCACACACACACACACACACACACACACACACACACACACGCTTCTTCTCACTTTTAATTTGTCCTCAGACTAAAGGGGTTTAAATAGTGTCATGTGGATAAGCTGTTGGCTTTGTGTGAGTAGTTATAAATAATAAATGGCCAAAAATATGTAAAGTAAAATGTAAAATCATCAGAACAGGGTGTCCTGGGTGAACAACCAGGGGCCCTGTCACTAACTCCTGTGATCCAGCAGCACAAAACACCCCATGCATCTAGATGTCACTGGTATTAAATACAAAAACCCACAAAACTTTACAGTGAAAAATGTGAGAAATCAATAGACAGTGATTGGTTTATTAGTCAATAATAATAATAATGGATGTTCAATGGATTAACATGAAGGTTGTTGTGGGTTGTGAAGCTAAAAAATTGATGTGTTCTCACAGACAAAGAGAAACCGTGAGATAATCCGGTGAAGGTGTAAATATAGCCACGTCCCAACAGTCTAACTGTCACACAGAGCTGCAGAGGAGGGACTAAGGTTTCAAATAGAAACAGGTCTGTAAAGAAGAACAGGTCTGTGGTGACTGAAGAGTCAGTCTGTTCAGGTCCATAAATCAGTGAAGCTTCTCACCACATTCACATCACAGCTGGAATTAACATAAAGAGGAAGATGAAAACGCTAGCGTGCTTTGAAATTCAGAATTCAGGACTTTCACTATAAAATGTCATTAGCAGCGGGAGACTCTGACCTCTAATGAAACAAATTCGACACCCACTCTGGGCTGAATCAGCTGAGTCAGCCCAGCACCTCAGTAAAGGAAGGAGTGAATCATGGCATATAGACAATATAGTTTTCACTCTGAATCACGCAAAGTGAGAAGCCACACATCATTTACAGTACACACAGAAGTCTCCCAGAATCTTGTCAGCAAGAATCACACAGAACTGTCACCTCATCATTGTGTGCTCAGGGATCAGAAAGTACATTGTCAGAGCTGTTCTCACACTATTACTGATATTCACACAAGAATATGGTTCTCACAGACACGCAGCACTGAGCTGCACGTGCTGACATGATGAACTGTTTCCAGCATCCAAATCACCTCTTTCTGACAACTGATCAAAACAAACAGAACATCGGAAGATTTAAAAGTGAGTGAGTGAATGAACGAGTCCTGACACTGCTGCCGTCTGTCTGTTTCAAATCTCCTACAGTGTCTTTGTGAAGAGCTACGAATTTAGAATGAGGACGGCAGAAATCTAAGTGTGTGGAACTCAACATGAATAGTCCTTTTTACAGAGATTCAGTTTCAGAGTCTGGCTGTTGTTCCTGCTCGTTATCTGTCACGCATGTAACAGAGCAACTGTTAATATTAACACATGTGCTGTCAATACAAGCCAAACTGTGAGCTGTGAAAAAGGCCTCAGTGGTTGTGATAGCTCAGTAAATACAGCAGTTTAGATGATTGGAGGATTTCAGAACCTGACTGGACACTGCTGGTTACATCAACTTACACCATCATAGGAGCAACCATGTCTCTTTGTCCTGCCAGTTTGTGTCTTGTAAGACATCAGTAAATATAATATATGTATAATATATAATTTATAATACATAATATCTGATATATTTCTTATAATATATGTATATGTATAATATATGTATATTTATATGTATATAAATCTATAAATATATATCTATATTTATAAATATATATATATATGTATAAATATATATCTATATTTATAAATATATATATATATATATATATATATATATAAATATACTATATATGAGGTTATATAAGTGTTTTAGATCCTAATGTAAATGTTCAATTGAATATTAAAAACAATGATAAACCAAAAATTAAAGACTAAATCAAAGTTTTGAAATAACACTTTCAACCTTGAAGTTTTTTTCTTGTATCATTTTTATCATGTTCCACTTTACAAATGCTGTCCAGTGTTTGTCCTGTTGATCTGCAACACACACACCATGTTGTTAACGAAATGTAAAGGCAGCTGAGAAGGATTCATGCTTATGATGTTTCTATTAATGGATTCTTCAGTTATTACAAAAGTCACATCTTTACTTTCAATATATTTTAAAGTAATTAATACATAGAGTTTATATTATATTAAATTATATCAAAATATATTGAATTATATTATATCATATTATATTATAAACCTAACCTCACTCTAACCTTAAACATGTCTACATCTTCAAATTGAATGATTTATGTTTAGATGCTTTTTGTCCCAATAACGACAAGTCAAGTCCTTGTATGGACACACAACACACACACACACACACACACACACACACACACACACACACACACACAGTACGTGAGTGTAATCTGTGTGTGTGTAATCTGATTACTAGAGAGTCCCTCTGTCCACATCTGAAAACAGTAGATTGTCCTGAGTGAGTGGGACAGTGTTTGTGAGATGGACCTAGAACAGGTATTTCCACCGTACTGTTGTCTGATGGATTGAACAGTTCAGACATGTGTTTGTGATGTTGGTGGACCAACCCTTTATATGAATGTGATCACAGGCAGTTTTGACCTGAGTCAGTTCATGTGAACAGAAGTGAATGTAAAGATACAACTTAATTAATGTCAGTGGTTCATTCAGATGAAGAGAATGCATCTTATTCTCATTAAATACATCCCTGATATTCACATTTAAAAAACCCTCTCTGAGCTGTGTGAAGGTCTCAGAGCGATAACGTGTTTATTCTCTTTGTACTTTCCAAGAGACACATCTGTTGAGGTTGCCACAGCCGTGTTTGTGTTAAATTTCTGGTTGTGTTGTGATTTGCTGAGCTCACAGGCTTCAGTTTTGCTCCGTCTCCAGATGCGTATAAATACTGAGTGGATGACTCGCAGCTCTGATGTCCCCTTCCTCTGAGACTGCCGTCAGGTGAGTGTGCATCTTTGTTGCTACCATCCAGCACCATAAACAAGCCTCTAAGATGGAAATATCTTCACATTTAGATTTAAATAAGTTTTTCTTTCAAACAACTGAACTTAAACTAAAGGTATAAATGCAAACTTTCTCATGGCATAGTCCAGATTTCACTGTGAAGTGCAGCAGCTCAATTCATTTCAATTCAATTTTATTTATATAGTGCCAATTTCATTATCTCAAGGCACTTTACAGTAGACTTTTTTTTGTTCCTTTTTTCTTTTGTTTCTTTTGTGTCTTCTTCAGACTGTGATCTGAAGTCAAAAACCATATTTCCTGTGGAATAACTCCCCTGAATCATTGCAGAGTGTCTCCGCTGAAGAACCTGAGAGAAGGAAGACAGAGGCAGGCAGCAGGTTCTGCACGCAGGTGATACGGTAAGAACAACATTCACTGTTTTGCATCAGAACTTCAAAACCCACCTGGGATCAGGATGGAGATCAGCTCAGACCACATGGAGAAGCCTGAGGATGAGTGTAGATTCAGAGAGGGTCAGAGAGGATCAGAGAGGGTTTTTCACGTCGTCAGTGTGGTCTGTCTGAAGTCAACGTATGTCCCAATATTTCAGTTCACGACTATATTTCACAAAACACACAACAACAGTGTGGAAAGCTTTGAGAGTAAAGAACACAACAACACTTTTGGATTATATTTAAACTTAACACACATCTTCATACACATGGAGGTTTTTAAAAACAATTCTAAAGTTGTAAATCTGTATGCTCAGTACAGTGGAGTTACATTTTCTATTTTTTATTCATCTGCAAAATATGTTTTAATAGAGGTGAAACACTTATCAAGGTTTTACAGTGGTATTTGATGACAGTTAGACACTGACACTGACCCCTGAAATCTGACTCATTGTGTCTGGGCATCATTATAAATCTACTCGTGTCAAAGTGAACTCTGACCATGTTTTATGGAACAACATGTTTGTGTTTAACATTTTTAAAAACCTCTGACTCTTCATTTTGAATGTCAGCTGTAATTTGCCAAAACATGTAAAAGACAGCCCCCTCCTGAGGGAGTAATGTCCGATCCTTTGACCTCTGACCTCTGACCTCTGACCCAGCATCAGCACCATCTGCAAATATTAAGTCCCATTTGTCCCTGATGCATCAAATTTCAAAGACTAATAAATGACACTGATCATGAGAATATGAGCAGTTCATAATATAGATTATATAATATTAATACAAGATGTATTTTTTCTGATTTAACTTTAATCTTTGTTTGTTTCTCATGGATTGTTGAATAATTCTGGATCGTAGACTTTGACGGTAGACTTTGTTTTAAGGGCCAGGAGCTGTAAATGTGAGGCGGTAGATGGACTGTGGACTGATTTTTTTTAATTATGTCCAGTCCCAGCCTTAACCTACGTATTAATTGTACAGTATCTGCACCTGTACATTTATAATCAGCTGACTCTCTGTCACTTGCTGTAGACGAAAATGATAATAAAATGCTGTCATTGTGATAATTGCATTATATACATTAAAACAAATGTAAACTCTTCAAAAGTCCATATTCTAATATAACAAATCAAACTAACACAATATATTTGACCAATATTTAATTAAAAACACTAATGTGTATATATACTATATATATCACACACACACACACACACACACACACACACACAGAATACAGGCTGATGTAATGTCAGTGGTTTGGTGAATTTTAGTGAGTTTTACTTCATCTACTAAAAATCTATGTTAACAAGCTTCTGGTTGTTCTACAGTGAAGGGAAATGTCAGATTAAGCACAGTTTCCATTCTGAAAGAAGAAGAGCTTCCATTTAAAAAGATGACTCATATGTCCCACCTTTCAGTATAAGCGGCTCTGGTGTTGATGTGGACCAGGACATCGGTCACATATATATATAGAGAGGTTTCTAGTGAAGTGTGTTATTGTGTAGCTTGTGTGTGTTGTTGTGAAGTTGCAGTTAAGGACGTTATAGACAGGACAGACCTCAGGAAGCTTCTGTAAGAGCTACAGCCATCTTCTCAGCAGAAATCAGGAAGTGGGGCTGTAGAGGAAAAAATCAGTCCAAACACTCGTCTTTCACCCAAAAACAACACTTCAAGTGTTTCCACAGTAACTTAGACAGTCTCTTTGGTCTCTTTTCTTTTTGTGTTATTTTAGTTCAGTATTATTCACTCCTCCAGCCACTAAACTGCATCTCACACATAAATGGGGGGAAATGTCTATATCTGGTCACATGCGTCAGGTATTTTTATCTGCTGGTAACAACAGTATACTGTCCTGGGAAACAAAACTGAGATGTTGTTCACATATTTTCCCCCAAACCACAGTTTCTTTTCCATGACTGTAGTGAATAGGTTCCCAGTGTTTACAAAAACAACATCATTTATTTCTCCTTTACAACAGTTACTCTGTTGTTCCCAAAAATCTGTCATTCCACCATAGCTACATGTTAGCATCTACATGTTAGCATCTACATGTTAGCATCAGAAGGAACCACTCAGCAGACTCATGCAGTGACCTTACACTGTCAATCACACAGCGTATCACAGTGTTACCTGTATCGCTCACAGCTACTGGCTGATCCAGTGTTTGGTTTGGTCAATGACAAAACTACTACGACACACTGCAATACTACAATATAGTACAACACACAATGTACTACAACACACTACAATTCTACAACACACTACGAAAGAATACAACACACGACAGTACGACACACTACAATACTACAATGTACTTCAACACACTGCAATACTACAACACACAATGTACTAAAACACACTATAATACTACACCACACAACATACTACAACACACTTAAACTTACTACGACATATCACAGTACTTAAACACACAATGTACTACAACAAACTACAAAACTACAACATACAGTGTACTACAACACAATACAATACTACAACAAACTACAACATACTAAGACACACTACAAAACTACAACACACAAGGTACTACAACACACTATAATACTACAAATACTACGACACACTACAACATACTACGACACGCTACAATACTACAACACAATACAGTACTAGAAAACACAATGTACTACAACGTACTACAATTTAACAACACACTACAATACAATAAGACACTACAACACACTACAAAATACTATGCCACACTAAAATACTACAACACACTCCAATAATACAACACACTACAATATATAAAAACACACTACGACACAGTACAATACTACAATACACAACATACTACAACACTGAACGACACACTACAGCACACTACAATACTGCAACACAGTACAACACACTACAATACTACAACACAGTACAACATACTATGACACACTACAATACTATGATAGACTATGGCACACTACAACACACAACATACTAAAACACACTGCAAAACTACAACACACTATGAAACACTATAACACATTACATTACTACAACACACAATGTACTTCAACACACTAAAATACTACAACATACAATGTACTACAACACACTACAATACTACAATACGCTACAATACTACAACACACTACAATACTATGATACACTATGACACACTACAACACACTACAACACAGTACAATACTACGACAAACTACAACATACTACAACGCACTACATTATACTACAACAAACTAAAGTAATACAACACAGGACAACATACTACGACACACTACGCAAGACTATAACACATTACATTACTGCAACACACAATGTACTTCAACACGCTACAATACTACAATACACTACAATACTACAACTCACTACAATACTACAACACAGTACAATACTACAACACACTACAATACTACAACACACTACAATACTACAACACAGTACAATACTACGACAAACTACAACATACTGCAACACACTACAATACTACAACGCACTACATTATATTACAACAAACTAAAGTACTGCAACACAGTAAAACATACTACGACACACTACAACACACCTCGCTCTGTTGCACACCTCTGGGCCTGCATTATGTTCCTGTATCAAGTGTAAACTAGGCCATGAAAACTTCATGTAAATCAAATGATGATTGTCACCCAAGGGTTACTTGCTGTTTTCAGCAGGTGGAGCAATGACTATGACTTCATATTAGTACGCAGATGTGTGAGACTGTAATCACACATGTGAAGTTTGATTGAAACATCAATATTTGCCGCAGCACCAGAGCCACGCGGTTCAACCAAAATAATTTTCACAGTGAAGATTCGACAACATATAATAGAATTATAACAACTTCCTGTTGTGAAATTCGCCACACCACCTTAAATGAAAACTCACAATCTTGAGAATCAAGCATCATCAAGTAATTTCTGACCAAGTTTGAATTGAGTGTGGTCAACTTGCTAAGAGGAGTATACTAAATTGTAAAACGTTCTATTTTGTATTGCCATTAGGTAATGCTATGAATATAACTGAATATTGGCATGCAGATGTGTTCAGGCTGGGACTCTTATCAAACATAAAGTTTGTGCCAGTTTGGACAATGCGTGCTTGATACTGTATACAACAACTTCCTTTTTCATTGCAAAACATCAAAAGTCGCCACGCTGCCATGGGCAGGCTGTTACACGAAAACTCACACTTTCAACAATAATTCATCATCAAAGACTTAAGCATTTGATAACCAAGGTTTTGGTGGGTGTGGTTAAGCCTCCTGGAGAAGTACAAACATGACATTTCCCGTTGCCACAAGGGGGTGCTATGATTATAAATGCATGTTGGTATGTAGATGTCCTCAGGCTGGGACTCTCACCAAACTGGAGTTCTGGACCGTTTGGATAATGTGTGCTTGAGTTAAGGACTTAACTTTTCATGGCTAAACATTGAAATTCCCTGCTCCACCACACTCCAACGAAAATTCAAAAGGTTCTCAATTTAACATCCCAAAGGGTTTAAGATTATACTGATCAAATATGATTCATTCACTAGGAGGAGTTCTTTAAAGTCTGTGACCCTTAAATTGCAAAAATGACAATTACATTCAAAATGGCGGCTTCCTCTTGGAACCTATCAGACTATGGTTGCTATGGCTTTTTCGTACGTCTTGGCATGTTTCATGTGCCTACTGCTTTTCATACATGTAGGTGAAATCAAGGGGATAGGAAGTGCTTCTTTGAAATTTTCTAAGGGGCACTATTGAGCCATTTTGCCACACCCATGTGTAAGACATCAGGCTTGATGTGTGTGCAAAGGTTCAAGAGTTTTTGAGCATGTTTAGGCTCAAAAAGGCGATTTACTAGCGATTTCCTAGCATCCAGAAAAATGATAAACACAATAGTTTCAATAGAGTCCTTGCACCATTTGGTGCTCAAGCCTTAAAAAACATAAGATTCAAGATTTTGTTCTTTATTTAATTCTCTCTCTCTCTCTCTCTCTCTCTCTATCTATCTATCTATCTATCTATGTATATGTATACATATATATATATATATATATATATATAATTATGTGTGTGTGAGTGTGTGTGTGTGTGTGTGTGTGTGTGTGTGTGTAGACAATGAGATGTGATGACAATTTCTCTTTCTGTTTGAATAATTAACCCCTGAACCTGACTGTTGGCTGATTTTAGATCAAAGACCTGAAAACAAAAGTCTCCTACACTTTGATTTCAGAGTATCGGTGTGATGTGATATGTAACTAATAAACCCACACTTGATAGTAGTTCCAGTATGAGGCATCTGCAACTTTCCACACTGTAATGTGGCTGACTACAAGATCCAAACAGGAAATACTTCCCTCACCATTTGTGGCCGACGGATGTTGACTCACAGAAATACCGACCAGATATCGACCATCACATCAGATCATTTGAGTGTTCAGTGTTGTGACTGAAGCTCTCCTGATTGTGTATAAGCAGACACACTGAGGCTTCTGCTAGGGGAGACAAAGTGAAGGAGGAAAGCCAAAATGAGAGATGACAGTGAGAAGCCACAAACATGAGTGCTCTCACTTTCCACTGAATTCCTGTTTCTGTGGGTGTGCATCTGCAGAACACATTTGGTATTGGCTTTCTGGTTTATTGTCTAGATGCACGCTTTAAAGCTTTAAAGAAATCTCTGATGTGACAGGGAGATAGCTGAAAGAAAGGGCCCCGTTCTCAGACTTCACACAATACGTTATTATGTACATCATGACAATAACTATCACCCGCTTCATAGAGAGATGTATCCTGTCATAAGCTTTCATAAGAGCCTCTGAAGACTTACACCCATCATGAATAAACAAGATTAAGCATCATAGCTGAATGCTTTTGAGAAAGATATCATGTCCTGGAAATATATCCAGGGGCTGTTTTAGACTAGGACAGTCATTAACACTAGAAAGTGAAAATGATCGAATGAATGAACCAACTGATCAACTGACAAACATAAAACGAGGAACAGAAGCTAAAGAAGCAAAATAATGTATATATTTATTTCATTGCTACACTCATTTCTCAATTTGATTAAAAATGTAAATATTAAAATATTAAAAATGCTTATTGCTTTCATTCACAAATACATTGATATTACACGTACTACTGAGAACGCGTGTGTTTTTACAGCACAACCTCTACTTGTACAGACTCCAGCACTGTTAAACTGTTTTCTGTTTATATTCAGACTCTCACAGCACTTGGTTCAGGTCAGGGAAAGATCCTGGTCTGGTTTATTACAGAAATAGTTCACACTGACTCAACATGATCAACAACATTATTTTTCACTCATTTTAACTAAGGTGCTCGTCTTGCACAGTGGCGAATCAGAGTCGGTTGGGGCCCTAAAAAATAGCCAGGGGCTCGCTCCAATCTGTGTTCATCAACATTATTTAATAAATAATCTGACACCAAATGAAAAATGTGCAAAATCAATTTTTCAAATTTTTATAAATTTTAATGTTTCACTGTTCCCCTTAGTCGAATTTTCAAAATATAACTATTAAGAATTTTGAAAACCTTGTAATTTTCAAATATAAATATAAAGCATGTGAAAAACAATGTAATGTCCAAAATATAAATATAAAGAATGTGGAAAACCATAGAATTTTCAAAATATAAAAATAAAGAACATGGAAAACCTTGTAATTTTCAAAATATAAATATAAAGAATGTGAAAAACCATGGAATTTCACAATATAGATATAAAGAATATGGAAAACCTTGTAATTTTCAAAATATAAATATAAAAAATAATGTGGAAAACCTTGCAACTTTCAAAATATAAGTTTAAATAATGTGGAATACACGAGCAAAACCAGAGACGAATGTATCAGAATGCTTAGTGTAGTTAGCATCTGTTTGTTTATCTTGTTTGTTAGCTTGTACCTGCCAGTGGCTGACATGGTGTTTGTTGATGTGCTAATGCTAACTTTCTTTCGTTGTACTGACAAGGTTTCAGTGACTGGTGAAAGAGCAGAGAGTATTAAGATGGTTAGAGGAGGAAACATCAGAGACTCAGCCACATGTTTGAGCCTCAGTCAGACCCAGACTCAGAGGAGGAGTCTGTTGAGACCAGAACCAGAGACTAGCAGACGGATCAGAACAGGCAGCATAGTTAGCATCATTTATTTCTTTATGTTGTTGATAGCTTGTAACTGGCAGTGGCACAGTGTTAGTGGTTGTGCTAATGCTAACTCTCTCTCTCTACTACTGAAGCACATTTTGCTGACAACACAAGTAAAATTGACTTTACTTGTGATGGAAATTTTACAGTGTGGTGCTGCTACTATTACTGTAAAGGCTCCAAATACTAATTAATAAACTTCAAACACATTTCTTCCCTTGGAGCTTCTTTATGAATGTTTCTATGCAGCGTTCCACCATGACTAACTGTCACCATCGGAATGCGACGTATTGTAACTGACATGAACTGGAGCTGACCAGTCTTTGTTGTTCGTGAAGGACTACAGACTTTTAAATACAAAGTGTGAGGTTCTCAACAGATGGAGCATCAAGTGATGAATGACAACTCTATGCAGTTGATAAAGAGACGACATAGTGAAGTACTACTCCAGGAAAGATAGCATCTGATCTGGAAATACAATCCAGGCATCTTCGACAAACACTAGTTCCAGTGGTTGCAGGTGAAACATTTCACCACGCTGCACAAAAGAAGAGCAAGTGTGTGTGTATATGTGTGTTTGTGTGGTTGTGTACGCGAGTCAGTGCACCTGCTGTGAAGAACCACAGCCTTTCTGTCAGAGGGCTTGGTACAGGAAAGCCTTCACATTTGGGGTGTGTGTAATTGTCAGATAACCACACAGCTCTGATGTTGTGTTCTAACTGCATCATGTGTGGAAGGCAACAGCCTCCAGCTGCTGCTCCCTGCAGGAGCAAGGTCATGTTCACAATGTAACACAGTCGTGTTGTCCAAAGTTAACAAGACTTAAACTGAGAAAACAACAACTTCTCACTTAATGTGTCGTGAGAACACAATACATAAAAAATGTCATAATTAGTGGGTGGAACATGTGCTCTTGAATTAATAAAGTGAGAAGAAACTACTGATTTGTGCTCCTAAATGAACTGATCTAGACTCAATAAGTTCATATGAATTAATCATTTGGGCACATGAATGAAAGAATATTTCCTTTTAATTACTAATATGTCCTTTAAATTAAATGTCTGTGTGAAAAAATTGAGAAAACCTAACATGACACAATAGGAGTCAGACAGTTGATGTGACAGCTCACTGTTGCGTTGCTTTATGCTACACAGTGGTGCATGTGCACCTAACTGACAGCAGCCTGAATGATAATAAGTGCAGGTCCTGTGATACCTGCTCTGCTCAGAATGTATGTTTTTTTTTGAAATATTATCTTTTTGTTGCATTGCCAGAATACAAACACACTCAGCACATCATACATAACAGCAATAGCCACACTCGCAATTAAAACTACAAAGTAGTGTTTCTTTGAAAAGAATAAAAGTGTATGTACATTGTACAATACCTATATATTTTCTATGGAAAATATTATCTGCAAAGTAACTAGTAATTAGTGGTGTCACATAGATGCAGTGGGGGACCAGGTGCGTACAGTAACATGAACAGAGGTATGAAATTGAAACTCCTCCAAACTTGCAGTTGTTGTCTTTTAAAGTTGTGAAGGTTGAAGCCTGTGAGTGTCTCACTGAGGGGACGTCATTCTCTGCACAGCTCTAGCACTTTAGATTTAGAAAAAGCAAAAAAACAAAAAAATAACAATATAGAAAGATACATGAGCAGGATTTAAACAGGCAAATGAAACAGAAATAAGCTGAATCAGAATAAAACAGGTTAAACAGTGGAATACAAATGACACTGCAGCTACAGTGGCGACTGTCTCTGACAAACAGGAAGCAGAGTAAAGATGTGAGAACTCAACTGATGTGATCCACTTCCCTGGTCTTACTGAGGACCAGCAGCAGTGTTGTGAACCTGATTTCTTCAGGTGACAGTGGCTCGCTGTAATTGTCTTAATGTGGATGATAAATTTTAGGTCTGAGTCCATGAGCACTCCAGCAGGCCTGGTTACTGGTCTTTAATGAGACTGAAGCTGCTCTCTGACTCTGAATCTGATTTACATGGAGACGTCTCATCAGTGACTGATCTGTTGAAGACGCCCACTCAGTGCTTGTATGGAACCATAGTCAACATCGTATAAATCTGTGTGTCATCCACATAGTTATGGTGAGATATTTTATTGTTTTACATCACTTGAGCTGAATAATTTAAGATGAGCTGACGGGGAATGTAGATGTTGAAAAGTCTCACAGGACGTCCCAGTCTGTGCTGATGGTGGATGGGAGGAGCGGTGTCAGTGGTGTGTTCAAACTGCTGACTGGAGAAAACAACTGTGTCTTATGATTGTACTTCAAACAGAGGTTAGATATGAGCCTGACATTGTTCGTGTGGAGATATTGTTTTCTAAAAGTGGATTAATAGCTGTAGTTTAAAAGAGAGAACTGAGCAATGCAATTAAAACATTTTAAATTCTTGATCTTTACAGCAGTAAGTGTTGCTCGTGTTCCTGTGGAAGTAAAAAAATTTGGCGACACAACCTTTAAGTCTCTACAGTAGAACAGTGAAGTCTCTTGTCACAGCAGGAATGCCACAGACGATCAGTGAGAGTGTGAGATGTGGACAGAACCAAACTCAACCACAGTGTGAGAAGATCAAACATCCTCCTCCTCCTCCTCCTCCTCCTCCTCCTCCTCCTCCGCGTCAGACCAGGGACATGGTATCACCACCTGCCTCAGGAAGTCAGGTACGCAGCAAATGACATCACAAAGCTAGGCTTGAACAAACTTTACCACTTCCTAAACACAGACAGACATGATATACTTTCCTGGGTTGAAGGTGGTGGTGGAAGAAGCGTTCAAATTCTCAGCTACACTCAGAGACTCATTATGTTGAATGGTCCCTTTAAAAGTGACTTATTATTATATAATGTATAGAATTCTAGTGGATTATTATTAATTAAAATTGACTGGTGTTTTTAATATTCACAGCATGTAATGATCTAGGTGGTCACTGCAGAACTACAGTGATTCTGTTGTATAATGTGTCATTTAAGATGCTGATCTGTTGCCTACAATAATCCAACTCTGCCAGTGTGATTCTAATGTGTTTCCAACACAAACCAATTTTTCTGAGAGGAAATGCACATTGTTTTCTACACATCATCAAATCATATTGTGTGTACAAAATGCTTTTTCTGCTCAGAATGACTGTGTATGTGTCTGCTTGGATTTGAAAGTTCAGTTTCATCAAATACTATTGTATGAAACAGGCGACCCTTTTCTTCACTAAAAAGCTCATGACATTTGGTATAAATTATCTACAGACAATGCAAAATATACAAAATCAATTAACTATTAACTATTATCTAGAGTCTTTATTCACATGCTGCCAAAACTGACACAGACCTTCTATAAAAGGTAGATATCAAGTCTTTCAAACGGTTTTTGGATCAGTCAAACAAAGAGTCCGCAGTGATATGCAGTAACCTGCTGTATTGTCTTGTATGCACATCATTTTCTATTTCATCTTATTTTTAAACAGATTTCACCAAAATATTTGACAGGACACTCCAGAAAAGCAGTTTGATGAGTGATGTTTTTTTCAGAATTGTATCTCAGTTAAATTGCTGTGTATTTTTTTAGGTTTGGTGACATCCCTCTCTCTGCCTTCTGCTGCTGAGGTTGATCTGGCTTCCAGGTTCAGGACCCAGTGGGCAGGGTTAGGGAGGGAATCGAAAAGTCCATTTAGAAACTTGAGAACAATAATGTGAACAGTCTTTCAGATATTTACCTGTAAATGTGTGATTTTAGTGAATGTTCTAACTTCAGATGAATTACTCCCATAGACCTCAAATTGTCAACCACACAGTCCCGGGTTCAACACTGGGGGGACTGTGTTGAACCTGGCAGGTGTGTTGCAAAATCCAGCCACTATTCAGGCACATGTAATGACACTTATTGACCTCAAAGTGGTGCTGTGATAATCAAGTTTATGTTCTTACAGTTAACTTAAAAACAGTTTGGCCTAGAATTAAAATAATTTCATAATTTGAATCTGTCAATACATCTTCATCTGGTCCTCATCTGTAACATCTGCTTGGATTATTTCCACTATATTCTCTGATTGTTTTGGATCCTCTGATACATCTATACTGGCTATGCTAAATTTGTTATCTTTGTACTTTTCCAACAGCAGGAATTCTGTTTTAATTTTGGAACATTGGTCAATGAAACACAAACAGAGCAGAAAAGGTAGCCTTACAATGATTAAATCTAATGAACAACTGGTATTCACCAGACTGAAACAAGTCATTTATGAAAGTTTGTTTAGTTAAGAGAGGTGAATCATTCTTTTTAATAAAAAAACATGTTCTGAGGCCTTCATTTTTATTTGACACATCATCCACAGGCTGTAGTTAACATGGTGTCTTTCCTCCCAGTGTTGGAGCAGTATGGAAGACATAAGGCAGAAGCAAGAGAGACCGTCAGTGCTGCGTCAAGTTTCCCAAACAGCTTCCAGACAACACCACGGTATGCAGACACCTCAGCTCCACATGAGCAATATCTTTTACTCTACATCACAGTCATTTTATATGTTCTGACTTTTTTAGGTTTGATTCTGTATTTTTTCTAGTTTGCACAAAGGTAGCTTAATGTAAAGTAAGCAACTTTAGAAACAGCCATTCTTGCATTGAGGCTTGGTGATATTTCAATTTCTTACCTGAGTAAATGAACTGAATGGGATTTAATGCCATTTGCTACCTAAATGCAGTAGAGCATCAGCAGTGGCAGCAGAATTTGTTGCATATATTTCCAACAGGTCAAAAGTAAACTAATGCTTTCTTTCTCTAGAGGTGGATGCAGGCCGTCTTTCCCAGTCCTCTCTGCCACAGATGAGCTCCTCTCTCATGCAAAGCCTTCACTTGCTCCCTTTGAGGGGAGACGGTCCAAAGCAGAGCTCCATCGAGGCCAGGCTCCATGATCGGTGACTGTCACAATGATCTTGATAGATAGATAGATAGATAGTTAGATAGATAGATAGATAGATAGATAGATAGATAGATAGATAGATAGATAGATAGATAGATAGATAGATAGATAGATAGATAGATAGATAGATAGATAGATAGATAGATAGATAGATAGATAGATAGATAGATACTTTATTTATCCCTTATGGGAAATTCATGAATTGAATGATAAATGATAAATTATGCAAATTAATGAGTTGGCTAAAAAGTATGTATCTGCATACTGGATTTAAGATTCCTTTATTTGGATCAGTGGGGAATCTGGGATTTCCATGTAAAGAATTGGTGCAGCAGAGATTCAAATAGTGTCAGGTTTGGTGACCAAGGTGGATCGAGGTGGTTCTGTGGCACTAGAGTCATGTAACTGTGCTCTGAAAATGGTTTATTGTAACTGCCCATGGTGAAAGAGATGAGAATAAGAGGGAATGTTCAGTTCACAGGTGGATTGGTCCCCAGCAGAAATGTGACACTAAGTGCTCAATTTACTGGCCAGTCTACAGTACATTCTAACAATCATCTATGGTCATGAGGTTTGGGTAGTTACCAAAAACATTAGGTCACAGTGTCAGTTGAAGTGCACTTGGATGCTTCCCTGTCCAATTTATAGGAGACCCCATGGCAGACCCAGAATGTATTGGACAGATTACATACCTCTCTGGCCTGGGAACATAAGGTCAGCCAAGAAGACCTGGAAAACGTGACTATAGGGAGGTGGACACATGGGCTACCTTGCTAAGCTTGCTGCCACTTCAACTAAGACCCAGATAAGATGGGGGATGTGAATCCTCCATTTCCTCCTCCTCCGTGATGCCAAGATGCTCCAATACTACACAACTTCTCTCCAGTGTGTTCTGAGTCTCCTCCCAGTCTCACGTCATGAATCAGCATGGTTTGCTGGTTAAATGTGCAGACTCAACTGGCTTCTTTTAACTAGAGGGAACAGTGGTTCTACTCCAATCTCCTCCTGGATATATAGGCTCCTTACCTTGTCCCTAAAGCTACAAGTCCTCTGAAAAGGTCCTTTGTCACTGTTGTGCACAATGACCCATTTGGGCCCTTTCTGATCTGGCCCCCTTAATGGCCTCCAAAATGACACATGACAATTTTCTGATCTGCCAGCTCTGTGGTTAAAGGCAAGACTTGTGTTACCATTCCGTGGCTCTGGGTTGAAACATTTCTAAGTTTATTATTCTGTGTTTATAGTTTTTTGTCTGGCTGTGGTGGTTTAGTTAGTCTTTTACCTTTTTTCTGTAATTAGCTCAATAGACATCTCCTAAAATCGCACAAGATATAAATACATTTACTCAAGTATTGTACATATTTGTACAAGTACAATTTTACTTACTTGTACTACTTTATATATCCACTCCTAAATATTTGACTTTTCTACTCGATTACATTTACTTGACCACTTTAGTTACTAGTTAGTTTTAAGATAAAGATTTTACACTGTGGATAATATAACGAGCACGTTTTTTTGTCAGTGCACATATGTTCACATCCTTCTCAATGTTAAGTTATGCTTTAAGAATGTGTGCCGCTTCCCCGGAGAAATTGGTGCATCTACCTGAAAGCTTTTTAATTGGATTCCACTCAATGACCAAACAGATTCTCATTTCTCCCACTTTTATTTTGGAAGGTTCAGCAATTTAGTTTGATAGT
Organism: Seriola aureovittata; assembly: GCF_021018895.1. NCBI lineage: Eukaryota > Metazoa > Chordata > Actinopteri > Carangiformes > Carangidae > Seriola > Seriola aureovittata. Next base: position 1,162,958 of record NC_079372.1, on the reverse strand, counting down.
TCAGTTACATCATTCCATTAATTCCATAAGTTCCATCAGTCGTTTTTAGCCAATATTTCCTGTGACAAGAAACAATGCAGTTGCACATGTGCTGAAACATAAGTTGAGGTGTTGGAATAAACGGCAAACTTTCCCACTCCACCTGTGACCTTCTCCACTACACATATGTAAACTAATTACACACATTGTGCCAGCTTATCTGCAAAAATCCAGATTTATCATCACGCTGTTTCTCGTTTCTGTCCAGCATTTTGTCTCAGCACTGCCATGTGTGTACCATGTTCTCAGAGTAATACAGTCCATAATGTGGCCAGTGTTTGTAATAACACTATTTTGACTTTTTACTTTAACAATCTACCTGGTGATGTAGACCTGCTGGTGAGGTAGACCTGCTGGTGAGGTAGATCTGCTGGTGAATTAGATTTACTGGTGAGGTAGACCTGCTGGCGAGGTAGATCTACAGGTGAGGTAGAGCTACTGGTGATGTAGGTCTACCTTGTGATGTAGACCTGACGGTGAGGTAGACCTGCTGGTGAGGTAGACCTGCTGGTGAGGTAGACCTGCTGGTGAGGTAGACCTGCTGGTGAGGTAGACCTGCTGGTGAGGTAGATCTGCTGGTGAATTAGATTTACTGGTGAGGTAGAGCTACTGGTGATGTAGGTCTACCTGGTGATGTGGATCTGGGTGATGTAGATCTGAGTGATGTAGATCAGCCTGGTGAGGTAGGCCTGCTGGTGAAGTAGATCTGCCTGGTGAGGTAGATCAACCTGGTGAGGTATATGTACCTGGTGAGGTCCATCTACCTCTACATCAAGACATTTCTGTTCCCTCCAGCATCCCTGAGGAGACCAGTGCTCTGTTCGTGAGTGGCATCTGCCGCTGGCCTGGCTGTGATACAGTGTCTAAAGATTTCCCCAGCTTCTTAAAGTAAGTAGATCACTGAACAGTACTGGACCGCATTCACTTAATCACTCATCATCAAAGTGTTGCAGCACAGATTACTAAGGAACCACTTTTACCTTGAGATGAATGATCCAATATTAACCTAATAATTATTATTTACCTCTGTAAAGGAATTGTTGGGTCTCTGTAAATAATATTATAAAGAGACAGTCTAGACCTACTCTATTTGAAAAGTACCTTGAGATAATTTCTTGTGAATTGGTGCTATACAAATAAAGATTTACTTGACTCAACTAAAGGAACAATTTCAGGATATATGCTTTTCCTTCTAAACCAGAGTCAAATGAGCAGACGACAGTACTGAGTGCAAAGCTCAGTGCAGGCAGTGGTGGAAAGTAAATCATTTACTCTAAGTACTGTACTTAAGTACAATTTTGAGGTACTTGGACTTTAAGTTTTTCCACTTTGAAAATTTGAAAAAAAAAAAAAATGAATCAGTCAAATTCATATTTAATTTTGTTCATTGTGAGTTTTGTCTCTCTTCTGAAAAATGAATCAGACTCAGATGCAAGTGCAGCAAGGTATAGAGAGTCTGTGACCACGACAACAAAAAGAGCAAAAAGAGAGAAAGAGAGAACAACAAAAACAACAGCAGCTAAATAGCAAGCTACAATATACTATTATATACTACATTGAATATCCCAGAGAATCGTGCAGTAAAAGTCGACATGAAGCAACAGATTTCCTCAGTTAGCATCATCATCATAAGAACAGTTGTCTAACTAACTACTAAAGACACAGCATCAAGACCAAACCAAGCTGCTGCAATAATCAAAAAACCTCGTGACACAATTAAATGAAATAGTGTTCCTGCCAATATGAAGTTCATTCTGTCTGAACGTGACACCAAACTCTTACAGAACGACCTCCGCATCAATTCCAATATGACGATTGATGTTCATCAGTGCTCCACATCTGCAGTGTCAGCACCAAACTCCTTTATCCCCTGCTCTCCTCTTCAATCTAGACTCATAACGTTAGTGAGTGGATGCAGCTAAAAAAATAAGACCGGTTCATATTTTCTATGACTGGATAAACAGGGATATAACCTTAAAACTAGTCTGAGTGAAGGAGGCAGACAACCACAAGAAGGTGATTCTAGTTTTTCAAATGTATTGAAAAGTAAAAACTGATATTTCACATTGACATAAGTATTCAGACACTCTATTATGACTCTTTAAATGTAGCTTGGGTTCCTCCATTTCTCTGGATCATCTCTCAGATATATCTACACCTTGACTGGAGTCTGCCTGTGGTAAACTCAGCTGACTGGGACATGATAGGACTCTGAGAATGAGGGAAACCAGATTCTTTGGTCTGATAAAACCAGGACTGAACTGTTTGGTCTCAATTCTAATAGTCTAGAGGAAATATTAGAAAATATTAGAACTGGTCCTTCTGGAAGTTTCTCCCCGGCTTTTAACATAAAACTGCAACATAAAAACATGTGAAGACTTTCTGAATGAACTGTAGACTCATCATTTTTTAAACTTTAAACTTTTATGTGTGAGATATTCAAATGTGTGGGAATAATTGTGGGAAATGTACAGCAATTCATTTATTTATAATGTACTAATATATAAATCAGGGGGAAAAAATTGGAGGGAGGTGGAAACAAATTTCTACAGTTTGTATTATTATTATTATTATTATCATTATTATTATTATTATTATCATTATTATTATTATTATTGTTGTTGTTGTTGTTGTTTTTTATTATTATTGTTAGGATCAAACAGAAACTGTGGGCCTGATGGGCTGTTGCTGCAGTCACTGAGGATCTCTCTCAGTCAATCAGTTTTTCTGAGCAGGAGTAAAAGAGTGTTTATCTTTCACTTGAGTATAAATACCGAAGCATTGTTTCAGAGGGGACCTGTGTCCTGTGAGCAGTTGGGAGCAAAGTGAAAAACATCTGACATGGCAGATATCTGGTCGGGATCAGGATCAAGGCTGTTGATCTGTTATTGCCTGTATAACTTTGTCCTTTTTTGTTTTGTAGGCATCTCCACTCTGAACACAGTCATGGTGACAGGAGCATTGCTCAGTGGAGGGTCCAGCAGGACATTGTTCAGTGCATGGAGAGTCAGGTGGGAATCAGAAAGACCTGGAAGGTCTTCAACCACACTGTAAAGGTCATGTTAGTGTGACTTCAGCTCGACCTCCTAAACTGTTTCATCATGTCAGTGGTACAGGAAGTGACACCCCCCCCCCCCCCTCCCCAGTGCAGTTTCTTTAATGCAGGGTTGTATTTAGTCTGAATTCCAAATGAATACAAATAGAGAAATGACAGGAGCAGCACTGACTGCTGTGTTTATACAGATTTGTGTAGTTTATACAATTCAAAATAATGTGTGATGATGTTTATTCATGTAACTACTCTGCATTAGTGACTGCAGTAAATACTGTTTGTCAGGGTGTGAAGGTCAGCATGGTGGCTGGTGGTTAGCTCATCCTGCCTCATACTAAGATTTAGTTGCCTGACTTTAACCATAACTACGTATCTATACCAGATAGCTGCTACATGGAAGAAATGCTCAAATATAAACAGGCCCTGAGCATTTTACATGTCACAGAAAAATTTTAACAATACATGAGGTCAGGGGTTGAGGTGTGCTGGCCTTTCTCTTTAGCTTTGTACTGAAATGCAGAGTATGTGACTTTTTCTGCCATTTCAGGACTCAACAATTACAAAAGACAGGATTCCTCCAGTGTCAGTTGTTCAGGGTTTGTTTTGTTTTTTTACCAGGAGCTGAATTATCCACTGAGGTCTGACCAGATGGTTATAACCAGTAACACTGAATAAAGCAGTTTCAATTAAAAATCAGTGTTTCTCTAATAACTTAAGATCCAGTCGTTCGATGACTAAAATCACCTGGTTTAAATATACAGTTAAAAACCAAGATCCAAGATGTTAACAGTGTGTGGTAAACTTCTGGTAGACAAACACAACACTGACACGTGTAGAGGGGATAGTAACATTTGGGATAGACATTTTAATGTACATGCACCGCTCTAGAGATCCATTTGAACATCTCACTCCCAGACAGGAAGTGAATTCTGTCTGACTGAAGATAATCTGGGCAGCATTATTTTAGGGCACAGACCCCATCAGGTGAACCTCCCCCTAAGGACTAAGGACTAACAAACGAGTCGTGAGATCGCAGCTTTTAAATTCACGTCTCTTTTTTCAGCTCATCCTGGAAAAACAGAAACTCATTGCAATGCAACTTCACCTCCACCTGTCTCAGCACAAACACATTGATCTGGTATGTCTCTGCTCTCACTTTTTCTCTCAGCTTGATTAAATCATATAGCGTTTCAGATTTAAAGAAAGCAAATGAAACTGTGGGGTTAAGGACCACCTCATCATTGTGTGCAGAAAGCTGTTTCCCAGTGGCCATACAGCCTTCCTCTGTTCCTGCCACAGCCTCAGGTGTCAGATGGAGACAGAGTGCAGCAATGGTGCATTAGACATGCGGAGGAGTTGTCCCAGCATGGCTACACAGCTCCTTCTTCTGCCAACCTTCTGCCAGGTAACACAAAATATTAGAGCAACAACACAATCAACTCCACTCTCTGTGTGAAGGCACCTGCTGACTTTAGTGTTTAACTTAACTGAATTACGTAATCATATCAGGTCATTAATTAGTCATCACATTAATTGATTCATTTCACTCATTAAGCTTCATCCAACCTCAAAGCTGCACCGAAAGGTGACATTTTCAATAGATGAAAAATGACAAATAGAAACTATTAGATTACAGAGAAAAGGTTTTTATTAAAACCAGTAATTTTATCAGTTTTATGATAATTTGTCATCTCAGTGTTTACACTGGAACTGCTCATCTGTGATCTGATGTTTATACAAATGAACATTTTGCTGCTTCTCGTGAACATTTGATCACACCAACTGCCACACTGTGGCAGAGGATCAGCTGAGTCCTGTGTGTTTGATGAAATGCTATTGTTGTACAGATTTGGTCCCCAGCATCGAGTGTTACAAATACAACAACATCAGGCCTCCGTACACCTACGCCTACTTGATCAGATGGGTGAGTCTCATTTAGAGGTGGCTTATATAAGATCCATCCACTTATCTGCAAAGATGGTCTGTTATGATTCTTGTAGTTTGACAATCAATTATTGTGTGTGTGTGTGTGTGTGTGTGGGTGTGTGTGTATGTGTGTGTGTGTGTGTGTGTGTGTGTGTGTGTGTGTGTGCGTGTGCGTGTGCGTGTGTGTGTGTGTGTGTGTGTGTGTGTGTTTGTGTGTGTGTGTGTGTGTGTGTGTGTGTGTGTGTCTGTGTGTGTGTGTGTGTGTGTTGTTTTCTGACTTATTGTCTGACTTGTTTTCTGATTTGTCGTGGACTTGCAGTCTGACATATCTGACTTGTTTTCTGACTTCTCTGACTTGTGGTCTGACTTGTTTTCTAACTTGTCCTACTTGTTGTCTTAATTGTTATCTGACTTGTGGTCTGATGTGTCAGATTTGTTTTCTGACTTGTTCTCTGACTTGTTGTCTGACTTGTGGTGTAACATTTTTCTGACTTGTTTTCTCCTGACTTGTTCTCTGACTTACTGTCTGACTTATTGTCTGCTTTGTTGTCTGACTTGCTGTCTCACTTGTTGCCTGACTTGTCTGACTTTTTTTCTGACTTGTCTGACTTGTGGTGTGACTTTTTTTCTGACTTGCTTTCTGACTTGTTTGACCTTTTTTCTTGTTGACTTGTTGACAGTCTATCTTGGAGTCTCCAGACAAACAGCGCACTCTGAATGAGATTTACACCTGGTTTACCACCATGTTCTTCTACTTCAGACACAACACTGCCACCTGGAAGGTTTGACTTACCTCAAATACACATTCACTCTGATTCCTGATGAAAAAATATGTATTACACTGCTGGAGAATTATGACTAAATCATCTACAATATGAACACTGTACATGTGACACATGTTCTCTTAAACACATTGGAACTATGACAGAAACAGTTCACTGTACATTAAGTCCATTTTATTTGCTTATGTTAACATCTTAAACTGCATCATGTTCACGTTTGGTGAAATGTTAGTCAGCATCGTTGCTTTGACTTTGTTGACTTTGTGGACAGTCGTGCTGATTGAAGGACAGTTGTTCTGCAGAGGACAATATGGAGGAAGGGATTCTGTGTAGCACTCATTGATGGCTGTAAGAGAAACAACTGATCAATCACAGCTTTGTAGATACGGATGAAGAATGAAGTTGTAATCATGCTACATAGATAGTTAGCTAGTTAGCTATACCTGTTGTATCTCCAGCCATTAGAAATAGCAGCAGGAAAATGGAGATGAGCACATATGCGATGTTTGCAGCTGTACAGGTTGTTGTATATCCATTTACATAAATAACAACACGAACAATCGACCACTGCTGCCACAGCTTCTGTCTCCACCAAAAATGTTGGGAATGATACATAATTTGCTGTTGATTGGACAAAACAAAACAAAACTCATCCAACATGAATGGGTCAGACTGAAGGAGTTAAGGGAAACAAAGTGGCACTCACTGATTATTAGGCTCTCACTACAGAGAGGTGAGTGCTGATCAGCTGAAGGGTTAGAATGGATGGTAGATGTGGGAAAAACTCCTTGTTAATGATTTGCAAGCATTAACATTACCTGACAACTCACTTTCTGTGTGTGTGTGAGACAGGACAGAAACTGGTCATCAGAGTATCTCCCATGTGACTTAAACGCTCTTACACGCCATTGTCCTGTCGCCTAGTAATGTATTTAAATGATGGTCATATTACAGACAATTTAACATACCAAAAACAACAACGAAAAAAAGTAATGTGGTTTCTATCAGAAGAGAACACCTTTTACCTTCTATGACAACAGAACTTTCCTCTCCTACCCAGAATGCAGTGCGTCACAACCTCAGCCTACACAAGTGCTTTGTACGAGTGGAGGGAGGAAAGGGAGCTGTGTGGACAGTGGATGAAACCGAGTACCAGAGGAGGAAAGGACAGAAGTATCACAGGTACAAACATCCTCACAACAAACACTAGGAAGGTTTGAATGTGGATCAGGTCTGTTCCTTCAGCCAAAGGAAAGGAGAGGAGGAAGTAGAAAGTGAATGAGGGGATAAAGAAGGAAAGGAGGAGGTATAACAGAGATAAAGAAGAAATTTGAAATTCAGTTCCATTTTAGATTTAGCACACTATAATTCAGTATCAAATATCTGTTGATAAAAATAAAGAGTGAAGTGAGAGTACAGTCAGTGTGTGTGTGTGTGTTTGCCTGTCACACGAACTGTGTGTGTTTTCAGGGACTGTCCTGTCAAGTGGCTCACATCCTACTCCCATCACTGTCCAGAGGATCACTGAACACCAGCAGGGGGCAGCACTGAGTTGCTGGATCATATCCATGTGAAGTGCTAATGAAGAACTGAAAACATTTGTTGACATTTGTATTTTCTGTTATTTTCAAATGGCTTGTTAAACGTGGTTGTGCTGTTTGTTACATAAATGTGTTTTTTTCACATTCCTGAGTTTTAATTAAAGTTAAGTGTAAAATAAATTAAACCAACATTTGTGGCTGTCCTGTCTTCTGCCTGATTTTACCCATTCATGAACTGGTAGCTCCATTCAGTCAGTAGGTCACAGGTCAAACACGTCATCCCACAGAAACCCTCTTCCTGCTGAACAGAGAACATCTTCCTACACTTTGTTAGATCTATGACGTTGACTTTCACAATAACAAAGTGAAAATTGGTCGTTAACATCCTAAACTCTTTCCCTCTCCCACACAACAATAATCTATGTAAGAAGTTTAAATGTCACTGTATATTATTGCCGCACAGTATTGTCACGTGATCAGTGAGAGACAGAGACAGTGACACAAAAAATACAGATGTCTTTAAAGTATCAGTCTGGTGATATTCTATATTAGATAGATAGATAGATAGATAGATAGATAGATAGATAGATAGATAGATAGATAGATAGATAGATAGATAGATAGATAGTAATAATAATAATGACAATTAATAATTAAAAAAAATAATTAAATGAGTCCACTTCCTTTGGAAGATTGGATGATTGGTGTTGTCCAACATGACCTCCATCTTACATTGCATGCATCTCTCCACAACAGTCCTGAGTGAGTCCAGGCTCCTGCCAAGCACAGACCCAGCCTTTTTTACTAGCTTGTTTTTACACTGGCCACCACTGACTGATAAAACAAGTGCAGCATTTCACTGCAGACGTCAAAGGACCTGAGCTTCCTGAGGACAAAGAGCCGGCTCCGCCCCTTCAGGTAGATGGCATCCGTGTTCAGGGACCAGTCCAGTTTACTGTCCAGGTGCACACCTAGGTATTTATAAGTGTGCACCACCTCAATGTCCTTCCCTCTAATGTTGACTGGCTGAAGGGTGGACCTAGACTTCCGAAAGTCCACGACCATCTCCTTGGTCTTGGAGGTGTTCAGAAGGAGGCAGTTCTTGTCGCTCCATTCACTGAAGGCCATCGTCAGATCCCTGTACTCCTGGGCAGTTACCCAGCCTGACGTACTGTGGTCATCTTGTCAAGTAATCCATAATGTTTTTATATATATATATATATATATATATATATATCTGATAATTAACTAATTCTACAGTGTGCACTAATGGTTGTGGCTGGATTTAAAATTCTGACTTTTTTTTTTTTTTTTTTTTTAATTCTGACCTTTAAGTCAAAATTCTGAAGAAAAAAAAAAGAAAATTCACGTGGCCCTCATCAGCTTCCGTAAAGTTCGACCTCCTCGCCAGCTGGTGGCGGTAGAGTACCAACAGTGCCCTCTCTGATCAGCCCTCCCTCCGCTGGTAAACAAAAACAACACGGAAGCGACAGAAAGGTTGATATAGTGTTCAGATGAGTGTGTTTCTGTGTTTTATCCGTCAGTGTGTGATGATGGTGTCGCTCCCGGTGTAAGTGAATCGGTTGGACCCGCTGTCGTCAGAGGAAGAAGAATGGCGGACGAAGCTCCGTTCCAGTTTCTACATAACGAAGTGATACAGTACATTTCCAAGTCCGCTGAGAAAGGAGAGACGGTGAGAAAGTGTCTGTCAGGAGGTGCTCCACGGCGGCTTCATGACATGAACAGCCGGTGCTCGTTAGTTCTGTTTGTTCACTAGTTCTTCTGTCATACTCTCTCAGGAAAATGGAAGAAATATCACCAAACTGGAGAATATGGGCTTCAGAGTCGGCCAAGGACTAATAGAGAGGTAACTAACAAACTGCTGCGACTCAGGCTGTTTAGTCTCACTATGTGATCATTAAGAAAACCTTCTCTGTTAAACAGTTCTGTTCAAGACATGACTAAATGTCCTGGAGGAGTCATCTATATATTAAGAAGGATTTCTTTCACTTTCAAAGGGAATAACAGGAGCAGATGGACAGTCACAATATCAGCATATTTATTATTATTTATAAATCATCATGCACAATACCACATCAGAGAAGCCGTTCCTCCCAGGATCATTTCTAATATTTAAAGGATTAGTTGAGTGCAGAGTCAAGACAACAATGAATCCTAACAATGGTGTGTTTGTCCACAGTCTGATGTTTCCTTTCCCTCTGTGGCACAGAGTTCCAGTGTTTGTCCCAAATCTGTCACCAACCAGTAGTAAAGTAAAATGCTAAAAATGATTAGCCTGTCAAATTCAAAATGTTTCTTTAAATGTGTTATGCAGGTCAGGTTGTTATTGTCGTAGTTTGTCAAACTGGAGCCACCTGAAGTTATTTTATAGATATTGTGGGTAGATGAATAGAAGAGGCAATATGATGCAGGACAACATGTAGTTACATTCTGTCACTGTTTGAAACACATCAGTGAGTCTCTGTGTCATTGCACGACATGTTCCTTCATCACCGTGAACTAACACACCATAATTTATTCAGACTCGGTCACACACACACACACACACACACACACACACACACACACACACACACACACACACAGTCCCACTGCTGCAGACACTCACAAGTTTTTCTTTGCTGGTCCAGATCTGTGGACCTGCCAGTTTACTCAAGACTCACTCAGCTGCCTCAGAGTCCGTCTGCTGGTCTCTGTATCGTCCACCAGCAGTGTAACATCACCTGTTATCTGACATGACACTTTGAATCAAGTCTCATTCCTTTGTGGCAATAACGCTTAGATTTAAAGCTCCTGGCCTTTTCCTTTTCTGCAGACTGACTAAAGACACTTCACGGTTCAAAGACGAGCTGGACGTCATGAAGTTCATCTGTAAAGACTTCTGGACCTGTGTGTTCAAGAAGCAGATATACAACCTTCGAACTAATCACCAGGTAACACTGAGCTGATGGTTAACAGAACATCCTAACAGAATTCTGACAAACTCAAATCATTCATTTATGTAATATGATGTAATACATTTCATGGTACATAAATATCATCCCAGTTCTTATCTTTGTCTAGTCCTCTATCAGCATCCATACTGCTGTGTGCTGTTCTAATGTCTGTCATGTGTTTCAGGGCATCTATGTTCTCCAGGACAACAAGTTCCGACTGCTGAGTCAGCTGTCAGCTGGTAAACAGCACCTGGAACATGCCCCAAAGGTAATCTGCCTTAATTTCATCAGATTATGTGACTATGTAGTGATTTGTTCTATAAAGCTCTGAAGCAACTACGGTGGCCCTGAGGGCCCAACGCTCTGTGACTTAAGAAAACACATGCAAATACACGCAACACAAACAACATCAAAACACATCTTCATCAGTTTGACACATGAGCTGCAAATACTCACAACACAACCAAATAGACAATTCAATTCAATTTGTCCAGAGAAAGTGATGAACCAACTTGTTCAATGCTTTGTGACTTTTGAAGTTAAAAGAACAGGTGCACATGGATGTATTAATACATCCATGCAAGTGTGTCCCAGCTGGTTCATCACTTTTTAGTGTCCCCTGGAAACACTTCCATTGTGTCGTGAGTATTTGCAGGATGTTGTCAAACTGATGAAGATGTTTTCTTTGTTTGTGTTTTGTCTATTTGCAATATGTGTTTTCTTAAGTTGCAGTATGTTAAGCTCTCACGGCCGCTGTAGGTAGCTGATCCTAAACCAGCAGGCCTTCACATGACTCCAGACTCAGTAGGGACGGGGTTTAATAACATTTTAGTTAATAAGAATCCAGTTCCTAATCCGCTTATGAAATCCCTCGTTGAACTGTTGGGTCCGAGCTCTGCCTCCAGGCAGGACACCATAAATGTTGGACCTTTGGTTGTCTATCAATTTATCATATTTATTTAATTTAATTTATCAACCCTGTCATAAATTTAGAAAATATTGATTTAAATTAATAATATCTAATAATAACTTTAAAATGAATTAAAGTCATTGGGGGCACCAGCCTAAACTAAAAGGCAAAATAGCCAATATTGTTTCAGTCTCAAATTAATCTGGAACTCAGATTAATAATTACCTTAATAATTATAACCAAATCACTATATCAACAGTAAATTAAAGTTAAAGGATTGAAATGATGCTGAGTAGAGTTTGGCAATATTCACACTTGTGCAACATTAAACACACCAGTAGTTATACTTAAAGACATTTATTTACAATGGAACAGAGTAAAAATACAATGTCTAATCTAGTATATACAGGTGGCAAGATGGCCGATTCAAAATGGCCGCTGAGACCACCTGGTGTGTGGGGGGAGGGAAGATGTGAGTTTCTTTGTTAGCCTAGCTCGTGTAATCTAAAGGTACCAGGTCAGAGGAGGAGGTTTCTAGAACTGAGATGTACTACAGGTATGTGTGTGAACATGCAAGTACTCAATTAACTGTATGGCTGACCACAACCTAAGCAAACATTTCAACAACAAGACATTAACCAACATGTACATTAACGAAGTTAAGACTTCTACTGCTTAACTGTGCTGTGCTGTGCTGTGCTGTGCTGTGCTGTGCTGTGCTGTGCTGTGCTAGGAGAGGTTAGGCTCAGTCAGTTAACGTTACCCAGTCCTTGGAACAAAACAAAGAGGTCCTGAGTCCCAACAGAACCTTTTTATTTAGTTTGGAGGAGAATGAAAACCTCTGTTGGTTATTAACATGTACTGTTGTTATTTCACTTCAGTAACAAAACAAATTTCAGCCGTTTAATGAAACTAAAGAATTAATTTGATATAAGAATGAATTTAGCTTCTTCTAAACACATTAATGATGATTTTTTTGTTCTTCTCAATGACCATGTTTTTGCTTCGGTACGCTTTTCGCTCACCAACTACTCTCACTCCTCAACTATCAAAACGTTCAGCCTTTCAAGAACATTTCTGCTATTACTTTTCTTTTTTAGTAATTTTTTAAATATTCAGCTTTTTCTGAAAAATTTTGCCATTTAAATGAATGGAGGGAATGTTCAAATCTTTCAACTTCAACTATGTCAGCATACTTTCAACTGGAGACTTAATTTCAGCATTAAATGGATCCAGAGACTTTCAGCTGTTAGACTTGTGTTCAGCTTTTTGGTATCTTGTACAGTTTTTGATTTATCTCAGTTCAAGTTTTCTGCTTTTTTTCTTACAGTTTTAGATTTTAAAAATGGTTGTGCAGAGGAGAGTGACATCACACAGAGTGAGAATAAGGTGTTGAAGTGGTCTGTTTAACTTGTCCTCATGACCACACATTTAACTTTTCACCCATCATTTTTCCCCAGAATGTAGGAAAATCTGTGTAGTTTCACACAGTGTGATTCTTTAAACAATAGGACATATGGTTTTTCAACGGGCTGCCCCTGAGCAACATGAGAACCCCTCAACAGTGCTGTAGATTGCAATACAAATTAAGAGCGAATTTAACAGGAAAACTGAAAAAACCCTTTTCTGAAACATGTTCAGTTTTCCACATTTTTGACTCCGCACTGCACAGACATGTGCAGGAAGGTATTGTAGCGCTGGATGTGTGAAGATTTTACCAATATGAGGTACGGTTCTATATTAAATGCGCTGAGCCAAACTCTCACTCAGGTGTGTGTGAGCTGTGTGTTTTCCAGCTGCACACAGCTGATATTGCTGATTAAGAGTATAACAGCACTGGGACTTTTAACTAAATGTATCACAGGTGTTCTTTTTACTGTTAATCACAGTCAGGTCTAAAAGCTCGCTAAGAATTTACTGCAAAGCGTCCACTGAGTGACGATGGAGCAGCGTCTGATCAGCTGTTGACCCATCAACGCCAGTGTCACCAGACTCTTATCTCACTGGTTTCACGATAAATGGAAACATACAGATACATTTACATACTGAAGTAACATGTAGACAAAGGTGTGCAACATGAGTTGAAGAGGAGATTAAATCAGGCGAAGGAGGACTACAAAAAGAAAGTAGAGAGGAAGCTGCAGCACAACAACACCAGAGAGGAAGGGGGGTGGATCCCTGCTTCACATCCTGGACCACAGTACGTCAGGCTGGGTAACTGTGTCTCAGGGACAGTGATGAGCAGCACTGGGGCTCCACAGGGGACTGTTCTGGCTCAGTTCCTGTTCACCCTGTATACAGCCGACTTTAAATACAACTCTGAGTCCTGCCACATCCAGAAATACTCGGATGACACAGCTATTGTGGCGCGTATCAGGAACGTGCAGGAAAAGGAGTACAGGGATCTGACGATGGCCTTCAGTGAATGGAGCGACAAGAACTGCCTCCTTCTGAACACCTCCAAGACCAAGGAGATGGTCATGGACTTTCGGAGGTCTAGGTCCACCCTTCAGCCAGTCAACATTCAAGGGAAGGACATTGAGGTGGTGCTCACTTATAAATACCTAGGTGTGCACCTGGACAGTAAACTGGACTGGTCCCTGAACACAGATGCCATCTACCTGAAGGGGCGGAGCCGGCTCTTTGTCCTCAGGAAGCTCAGGTCCTTTGACGTCTGCAGTGAAGTGCTCCACATGTTTTATCAGTCAGTGGTGGACAGTGTACACACAAGGAGACTGGACAAGCTGGTAAAAAAGGCTGGGTCTGTGCTTGGCAAGAGTCTGGACTCACTCAGGACTGTTGTGGAGAGACACATGCAATGTAAGATGGAGGCCATCTTGGACGATACCAACCATCCTCTCCACAACATTCTGGCAGGACAGAGAAGCAACTACAGCTGCAGCAAACGTCTCATCTCACTGCGCTGCAGAACAGAGAGGTTCAGGAGTGGACTCATTTAATTATTATTTTTTATAATTAACTGTCATTATTATTATTACTAATGAGCTGCTGGACATTTGAACTTCCCCTAGGGGATGAATAAAGTATCTAGCTATCTAGCTCTAGCTAGCTAGCACCTAGTGTGCAGGTCGGGAAAATGTTTGTGTTGCAACAGCGCAGAACCAGTGCAGCTGCGGAACTATTTGTGTTGGTGTAGCCAAATCAATGATGAAATAACAAGCAAATCATAATCTGTTGTTTCTTATTACTGTAAACTAATATGGCGCTCGGACAACTATTAAATAAAAATGTCACACTTAGCTGTGATTCAGTCGTAGCTACTTCAGTGTGACATTGCTTAATTAACAGCCTCTTTGATCTCGGTGAAGAGTACAAATACAAGACACACACACCCCTTAAGCTGTTTCTACCTACACACACACACACACATTGACAGACGCACACAAACACTGTCTGTACTCTGTAAATGACCCAACGTTTCACTTTAACAGAGGTCTGACTAACAGCACACTGCACCCACAACAAACACACACATACACAACGATGGAGTGTGTTAGGATGGCTCTCCTCATCATGTGACATGGCTCTTTGTCTTTCTGCAGTACCTGTCCTTCACCTGTGGTCTGGTGAGAGGAGCTCTGTCCAACCTGGGAGTGAGGAGTATTGTGACTGCTGAGGTGTCCGTCATGCCTGCGTGTAAGATGCACATCACTTGTCTATCATTCAGAGACATTCTCACAAAATGTATTCTTGTTCTTGGAAAAAGTCATTTGAAAAAACATTTTAACTTTTGTACTTGCTTGTACTTTTTTTCAAGAGATTTCATCCACATCTCTCTGTCATCATTCATCAGTAGAATTTCTTTTTTGATTTTTGGCCCTGTTAAAACCTGTTCAGACCTGTTCAGACCAGACCTGCTCAGACCTGTTCAGACCTGTTCAGACCAGACCTGCTCAAACCAGACCTATTCAGACCTGTCCAGACCTGTTCAGACCAGACCTGTTCAGACCTCGTATTAATATCCGTTTTAGATGATCTGATCACAAGTGGACGGCCCTAAGTTCAGGTGTGAACGCACCTGAGACACATTGAGGATGCATTTTAGATCTGATCACTCAGACCATATTCGGAGGTGGTTTTCTTTTTTCTTTTAGCAGTGTGAACACAAATGCGTCCTGGGCCACATTGAAGGACCAACTACTCTACTGACGTCCTCTGACACAATCTGATTAGTCTGAACACAGTTTATAATGAACCAAAATATTTCACTATTTCAAATGGATAAAACCTGATTTCACGGTAGAACTGTGAGCAGAGCAATGGTTCTTTCAACCCCTTCTTCACCTCGCTCTCTCTCTCGCTCTCATACTCTCTTTCTGTTTAGAAAAAAACATTCCATTGAAACTTTTACGTTGCATAGAAAAGAGCACATGAAATCCAGGCTTCATAAAGGAGGAGTGGTTGGTACTGTATTTTTAGATTAAAGTCAATCATGATGTGACTCTGGAGAGTCCCGTCTTCGTATTTACCAAACAGAATGCAGTGTGTCTCGGTCTGTGATGCACACTCCAGTTTCCTGAAGTGTACAGTTCCACAGGGGTCAGTGTTCAGTCCATTATTGTTTAACCTTTATGTTAATGATCTCCCTTGACAGTGTCATAACATACATCTGCAGATATATGCAGATGACACTTCTTTACACATATGCAGATTACTAGCCTGAAACCAGCTGACACTAGACTGAAACCATCTGATACCAGACTGCAACCAGCTGACACTAGACTCAAACCACCTGAAACCAATTAACATCAGACTAAAACCAGCTGACACTAGACTGAAACCAGCTGACACCAGACTGAAACCAGCTGACACTAGACTGAAACCATCTGATACTAAACTGAAAGTAGCTGACACTAGACTAAAACCAGGTGACAGTAGGCTGAAACCAGCTGACACTACACTGAAACCAGCTGACACTAGACTGGAACCAGCGAACACTAGACTGGAACCAGCTGACACTAGGCTGAAACCAGCTGACACTAGACTGAAACCAGCGAACACTAGTCTGAAACCAGCTGACACTAGACTAGAACAAGCTGATACTAGACTAAAACCAGCTGAAACCAGCTAACACTAGACTGGAACCAACTGACACTAGGCTGGAACCAGTTGATACTAGACTGAAACCAGCTAACACTAGACTGAAACCAGCTGAAACTAGCTAACACTAGACTGGAACCAACTGACACTAGGCTGTAACCAGCTGACAGACTGATAATAGGACACAATGATGTTGGTTGTTCACAGCAGTTCCACGACAGTTTTCAACTCTGTCCTCCTCATTACTGACTCGGTCAGTAACTGACTTCCTGCCTTCTTTGCTGCAATACTGTGTATCTTGGCTTTTTACCGGCAAATGTAAATCAGTGGAATAGTGTGAAACCATTGAGAGGAATGGGAATCGCATTGTCAACGTGCACATGGGTGCACATGGGTGCACATGGGTGTACATGGGTGTTCATGTGTGTCTGCATGCATGGGACAAACAAAACTGGGAGCAGTACATAGAAACCAGCTGTCTAAGAGGTAAATGATTTGACAGGTTACCTTTTAATAACAGGATGGAGCCTTCAAACCTAAGAGGACATTTGAACAAGAGCACAGTCTGACCACAGACACACTGTATGAACCCAACATGCAACTCTGCACTGCCTTTGTGAAACCTGGGTCATTATTTAGGCTAGAGTCGGTGCTGCTGTATTTAGACACAGATCTCAATGATCCTATTCTGCCCTGTCTTTAAGTTGGGGTGGAAAAATTAGAATTGGAAAACATGGGAAACATATTTTTTTGAAAATAAGTGTGGACTAACACACCTTATTCACACTCTAACTCTCTTATCTTTGTGCTCTTGTGTCTGTAGGTAAATTCCAGGTCATGATCCAGAAAATGTAGCAGCCAGCAGAGGCCACACTCTCTCTTTCTTTTGCCTACATATGTAATTGTGTTTTGTCTTTAAAGGGAAATTACACCCATCTTCAGCAGCACAATCACTTCTCTGCATTTTGGAGATGACATTGATGATTGCAAAAATTTAAACTGTAAACTTGCAGCGTCCATATAACAGTCTGACCAATTGTCATTATCATATCACACTTTCCAATGCCATAATGATTATTTCTGAGAATGATGATATAGTAACGTTATGTATTTTATATAAAGTCTACATGTTTCTCACTAACTAAATGTGTGACTGTGTATTGCCGGTAAAAAGTAAACTTCAGTGTGTCAGTTTGAATTGATGCACAGTATAGAAACTGTTAAACCATTAAAAAATAACTTTGATACTTATAGATATCAAAATAAAATATTGGTAATGATCAATAATTGTGTTTGGGTTTATCATTCTAATACATGCATATTGCCTACTAGTTCTATGATCATTAGAGTTTAATTGCTTCTCAGAAACCTGTTTTCTGTGTAAACAATTCATAATATGCCAAAATAACAATATGCAGAACAATGCATACATTTGAGCTGTTTTTGGTTGTATATCATTGTACAGCACTTTTGCCAACCCTGGATGTTTTAAATGTGCTTTATAAATGAACTCGATTTAATTTGAAACATGAAAATGAGGAAGTGAGGGCAGCTAAGCAGCTCAGAGAACACAACAGAAGTTCAGTACTGTCTTCAGACATGCCAAACATGTGAATGAATGATCAGTTTAAAGCAGGGGTCTCTAATAGGTGCCCCCTCCCCGCCCGCCCCAGTCTGTTTTGATATGGTATGTGAATACATTTGACCAGTGATATAAGACATGAGAAGCTCTCAGAGTGAAAAAGTTACGCCTTGTATAAAGACACAGTAGCACTAATGATGATCAGTAATCCTGTTGAAGCATGAAAATGCCCAAACTGTTTCAATTTCAGGTGTTTGTTTGAACTTGGACTCACAGGTGTGTGACAGAAATGTTCTATTTGAAATTTATGCAGTTAAAGTTTCCTTGTTATTTTTGTGCTCTAGATAATATGCTAGAGACACAGCCACTGTTTATGACTGCAAAGATGTTAAAACAATTAAAAACTACTTTGTTTAATTTTTCATTATTCATCTCTGCTCCAGTAAATCAACAAGCAACTGCTATGAGGGTCCTGGACTTTGGGTTAGCCTCTAGAGCTCTCCTTCAGCCTACATGGAAAATCAGACATAAGAATATGAAGATGAGACATATGTCAGAGCCCCCTCCCTTCTGATGGCCTCAACTCTGCTCCAGACTCTTTCAATAAAATCTGTAAATCTGTTCCCTTTTTTTTTTAATCATTTTAGTTTGTACAAATTGTATTTTGACTTGTATCATTCTACAAGTTGCATATCTGTTAACCTCATGTAAACCTCATATTGCCTTCAAGGCAAAACATATCAACATTTTAAATGTTATATGTAATCTCTTTTCTCTCTATTTTTTCTCCTCTAATTATAATTTCCCTAATTATAATAATTTTCTATCAAGTTTGCTTCAGGAATTAAAGGTTCCTGTCCTAGAACCATGAAAGTTGGTAAGTTATCCAATCAGAGTTTTCTTTTTTGTTGTTCTCTGTATCCAGAGAAAAGATCAGCTGGCTCACTCATTGATTGGACGAAATAACTGGGACAGAGGGCCTGAAGCCCCCACAGCCACATGTGTTTGTTTAGTGGCGGCTTAATAAGGTTACCACTTACCGCAAGCTTTTATTTTGTTAGTTCTATTTTTTTATGTTATGGGTCTTTTATTTTGAAGTTCAGTGGTTATACTGTACATGAGTGGGCCACAGACAAAGGACAGATATGAGACTTTTCAAATAAAAGGTCTTCATTATTTCATAATTAAGCGCCTTGTTGGAACAGGAACAAGGTCTTGTGTGATTTGATTAGTTTTATGTGCAGTCATATGTGATTTAATGAACCTGCATGTTAACGGTAGGCAAATGCTAACACTCACTTCCTAGCTTAAGGTGTGTATTGACATCTGTCAGATTTCTAAGTATAAAGTATAATTTGTGACCTTATTCTTATTGGTTGGTTTGTAGTTCAGTGATTCTTGAGATCTGGGACAAAACATGTCTGCCCAATAAAACACAGTTTTAGGTAAAAAATAATTTCATGTTTGTTTGTGCTAAATTATATTATATCTGACCAGTGCCTGAAAAAAAACCCCTGTCCTGAAGCAGGTCTCATTATGTTACAATAGTATAAAAAAAGAATTGTAAAATTAAACATAATAGTTACTATATGTAAGTAGTTGAGTAAATAAATATTAATAAATATACATATTAAATCATTTCAGAGATGCCGTGTTTGCTCCTCACCAGATGAGAAGGATGTGTTTTTAAGTAAGAGCTCCCCTCACTAATAAAACTGCCATTAGTTACCTAAAGTAAGACGATAAGCTAAAGTTAACATTAAAGTCTGTATGTGGACTACACTTATTATGGGATTATTATTCCATAGACTGCATTCAAAAAATAGATGCCTTCAAAGCAAAGACTGAATTTAAAAAAAAAGATTCACAACTAGTTTGACTATTTGACGGGGCAGGACTTATTTTGTGTGGAGCAGCTTAGAGTGGACGTCAACCAATCAATCATCCCAGGAAGACACAGCACTACTATTGACCCACTCTCAGCAGCCTGAATCCCTCCACACAACACAGAAGACCCAGTGAGTACCATTACGACCTCCATGTCCCTCCACCCCCTGCACCACCCTCTTGTTGATAAGTACTATTTTATGCCCTTTTTTTTTACCTACAATGCCTTTGTTTGACTGATTTGACGATGAATTCAATAAAATAATCACATCTGAATTAATGCCGTGTTCTGTGAGATCATATGCCCTCAGTGCCATTGTATTAACATAAAGCTTCTTAAATACTGAATCAGCTTCAGGTGTTTCAATAGACTGTTTCTACTGATGGTTGTAACTTGAAACACACTCGACACATAATCTACTGGTGTTACACTTGTTTCCCCATTAGCCAAATAGCAAACATTTGATGATGTTTGACAATGATTATATATTCAAATATTTACATGTTGAAACACACACACTACAGTATTTGTACAGCATTCATGACATGATGGTTTCAGCATGAAAACACTCAAATGTCAGTGTGACTCTTCCGCATGTTCACATAAATCATAAAAGGTTTTATCATTTTTATATCAGCTGTGTGTGTGTGTGATGGCTACACCAGTAAACTGTTGTAGAAAGGCTTCAGTTTTAGGTTGACCATAGCTTCTCTGTTTGGAGCATATAGAAAATGTGAATGTGTTAAACATACAAACATTTTGTTGTATCTCTGAATGAGTTTCAGTTAAAGTGATTAGTATATCCTCCTCAAACTCATTCAAGATTTATATGGACAATATTCCAAATAGCATATATCATAGGATTCACAGCAGAGCAAAGGAAATATATTTTATTTGGCATTTTTTATATGTGCCTTAAGCACATATAACCTTTGATAAAATGCAAAGTCCTAATAATGACAAGGTGTCTATGACGCTATGATGATTGATGTGTTGCCAACATGACACAACTCCTCTATAGACTCAGTACTGTGTGTGTGTGTGTGTGTGTGTGTGTGGGGGGGGTTCTTAAGTACTAATAACGTTGACATTTAAATTGTGCTAAGAAAAAAAAAAAAGGCAGTTTCTCTTAAGTTCTTCACACACCAGCCCAGCTACAGTATGTACCCTAAGACTAAGACTTTGTCCTGAGTGGCTGAGTCCAGAGACACTGGGTGGTGTGTCAGTCTGTGCCTTGAGATTCCTAAGTGCTTGTTCTTTGTCATTTACGAAGTTACGACAACTTCACACATCTGCTGCAGGTAATGTAATGCAACCAAGAGCTTATAAAACGTTATTTTGATGAGGCAGCGTTTATACGGATCCAGTGAGCTCACCACCAATCTACTTTGGTACTTTTTGGACCAATAGAAATCGCAGGGGTTTTTTTTTTATCATGTGACCAAACGCGGAAGTAGAATGTGCTACAGAAATATCGTTTGATTCAAGGTAGAAGGTCCTCGCTCGTGGCGGTTTTCATAGGTACTTCACAAACGGAAGGTCACAACGGATTATTTGTGAATGTTTGAATGAAGAGGTGACCATGACCCAGGCTGAGAAAGAGCAGGACAGCGGGAAGGAGAAAGAAAAGGAGCGGGAGAAAGAGAAAGAGAAGGAGCAACAGCGCGGGGTGAAAAGACCCATCGCTCCTCCGGCCATCCCCGAGCCGCTGCAAGAGGTGAGCTGGAAGTCTGTGTTTCTGCTGTTGTTTGAAAGTCTAGTGTTTTTATTGTTATCTGAAAGTCTGTTGTTTTGACTGTTGTCTGACGCTCATATGTTCATAATAAATATCCATAAATTAACATATTTAGCTTTAGCACATCCCTCCTGGGCGGTTGTTACTTGAAAGGGGACACATTTATTTTAGTGTATTATTTTCATTTTTGGTTAAACTGTTTACTGTTATTTTGGTATATGGTACACTCAACGATTACCAGTGAATAGGCCCAAAGTGCTGCCTTCAGATGCTTTGTTTCACCACCGGCTGAAAAGAGTTTACCTTTTATGTAACATGGTAAAAAGCAACAACAGTTCTTCCAGATGTTGGTTTTTCATAGTACTTTTGAGTCCTGGGCTATTTGTCATAGTTTGAGATTAATCTTAATCTCAATGCTATTTGAGACATTTAGTGTGTGTCCTGACCTCAGCCCAGTAACAACAGCTGGGGAATGGACTGGAACACAGACTGTGTGCCAGGCATTATGACCCAGCATCAATGTGGCTGGATGGGAACAAGTCACTGCAGCCAGGCTATGTAGCAACATATTAATGCCTGTGGTTTTACAACTCAATGTTCAACAGTTATACGTATAAGTGTCATATTCAGTTCTCTACATACTTTTGGCTATGTAGCGTATTCTGTTATCTGTTTTGCATGACATGATTAGATTTGTTCTGATCATATTCCTCTTTTACAGCAAATACAGAGCAATTTTGTAGTTGTCATCCACCCTGGCTCAAGGACACTCCGTATTGGCCGTGCAACAGACACTCTTCCAGTGACAGTCCCTCATGTGATAGCACGCAGACACAAGCAGAGTGGACAGCCCAGATACGAAGACGCCTGGCTGTTGAGAGAAGGTCTCAATGTAAGCACTCATGACCAGATACAGTCACAATCAAGCCCTTTAATCTCTGTCTTCCACTGTTAACTCACTTATGTCATTTTCCTATTCCCTCATTCTCTCCTTATGCTATCTCTCAGAAACCAGAGAGTAAAGAGCAGAGGCAGAATGGCCTTAAGATGGTCGACCAGGCCATCTGGTCCAAGAAGATGTCCAACGGCGTGCGGCGGACTCCTGTCTCTGCTGACCAGGTGTGTGTATCATGAAAAAGAGAATTGTTGCTCATACATACACATGTAACACTGAAATATTCACTCCTGTATGAAAGGTGCTACAGTGAATGATGGGGATTTAAAGTTTAGACAATTAGTCAAGTGTTTACATCAGCACCTAATGTGGATTCTGTTGCTTTTGTGGTACATGCTTGCATCTTCAAACACTTATAGAAGAATCTATGTGTTTGTGTGCAGGCCAGAGCATATAACTGTCAGATCCGTCCAGCAGTACTAGACAGCAGCTCCAGAGTGAAGTGGACCAACACAGCCCACCATCCTCCTCATCTGGTGGGAGAGGAGGTCAGTGCATACGTCTGAATGAGTCTCTTTCTCCTTTATTACAAATGAAATTTATCCACTTTTCTTCTCTCTCTCTTCACTCACTTTTCCATATTGGCACTATGCAGGCTCTGTATGTGAATCCATCAGACTCTTACAACATCCACTGGCCTGTAGTCAGAGGTCAGCTCAATGTGCACCCCGGTCCTGGGGGCTCACTGACTGCCATCATGGCTGACCTTGAGACCATTTGGAGCCACGTCATTCAAAAGCATCTTGAGATCCCCCTCAAAGATTTAAAGGTAGGAGAAACTTCTTCCCCTCCTCATATCAGAGAGAGAGAGAGAGAGAGAGAGAGAGAGAGAGAGAGAGAGAGAGAGAGAGAGAGAGAGAGAGAGAGAGAGAGAGAGAGAGATTTGATATGAACCACCGGGCCCAAGACAGACTATCATTCTTATTTAGTCTCTCTCACAGAGCACAGCCTCCACCTGGATCCACAATAGTTCAGTCTTTTTTTCTTTTTCTTTTCCTACACAAAGGTCAAAGGGTTACATACAAAATTACAATAACAGTGCAAAAAGATATCAGAGATTAGGAGAGAAAAAACAAATAAAAGAAAAAGAAAGCTTCCCATTTTATCTTAAGTGTGTTATTGCATCAAAGAGTACATATCCAGACACATTTTATCTTGCAAACATTTACACATATCTAAACACAAATACTTATGCCTTGCACAGGGACATACACTTATGCATTTTCTTATCCATATACTTGTACGCTCTCAAACTCGTTTATTCGACGTGCAGACAAAAATACATATACAGATAAAAATAAAGTAAAAATACTGTTTACATCCCTTTAACTGATTTTAATTGACTGAAGTGGTAGTTTTTAACTCCAGCCTTCGCCCTGACTCAAAATATCCCACCAAAGGTTAAATTCTGTTTGTTATTTCAAGTAACATCCTTTTCAAGAACCCACTTATGCTTCAAAGACATTTTGAAACATTCCATGTTTCATTGCTGCCTAGTTGTAGCTTTAAATATATATGCTTTCCTCATTGTAATGATGATGTTGTTTAGGTAATAGTTAAGTCTTTATTTACTTCAGCTCCAGAACGTAACAGACTTTTATTAGAGGCAGGTCTTTATGTCTAACTCCCTCTGTTTGTAGAGTTGGTCATAGTCGTTAGTATGAAGCCTCGTTACCGATGACTCCTCTCTCTCCCTCCCTCTCTCCTGCTCTCTCTGCTCGATTTGTCTTATGTTTAGTTATTCCTCTGCCTCCTTCCGTAATTATTATACATGGAATGAAAGTAGTTTATTTGCTGTAATGGAGGCGAGGCTCAGTGTATTGGAAGAGCTCCTCCTTTTCCCTGCAGTTCCTGAGCAACTGGGAAACCAGAGCGGCTCAGTGGACTGAGGCTCAGCACTGTCTCACCAGTGGTGGAAATATCATCAGGCCAGAACCACAAGAAAAGTACAAGATTAATACATATGGAATCTTTATTGTTATGTAGAAGCACATCTAGAGGAAGAAGCATCTGACAAAGTAAGTTAAAGAGCAAAGATGAATCAGCAACACTCACAAACATGCTGCAGAGTTAACTAAAGAGACTTAAACTATAAAAACTCTCCTCTGTAAACCTTGGAAATGAGATCAAAGAATGCTGATGGTGAATCTTCTCACACTAATGCTTACTTTTGCACTGGCTGCCAGTATTACAGATGTGTCCTACTGGTCCCTAACATCTACAACAGGCAGCATATCAAGGAGCTTGTCAACATGCTGCTGCTTAATATGGGCTTCGCAGGTATTACACACACACACACACACATACATACATACACACACACACTGTACACTTTTTTTCCTCTTGCCTTCAACTCACCTACTGTCCTATTGTGTGTGTGTGTGTGTGTGTGTGTGTGTGTGTGTGTGTGTGTTTATAGCAATCATTGTGCACCAGGAGTCGGTGTGTGCCACGTTTGGCAGCGGGTTGAGCAGTGCTTGTGTCGTGGATGTGGGTGACCAGAAGACCAGTCTCTGTTGTGTGGAGGACGGAGTGTCCCACCGGAACTCCAGGTCGGTCTGTTTAATTCATCTCCATGAAAAACGTATTTATACAGGTTGTAATTGCAGATAATGGATGCCTTTATACATGAACCCAGAACAGTGACATACTGTACATTAGATCACAATAGTGAGAGTTTGATAAATGTAATGTCTTTCTGGTGGATTTGTGTTGACCACCTGCTTTTATTGCAACACTTTGCTTCTGTATTGCACTGACTGTCCCTTCTGTCTGTTGGGATCCACAGGTTGTGTTTGGCATACGGGGGCTCAGATGTGACCCGGACTTTCTTCTGGCTCCTGCAGAGGGCGGGGTTACCCTACAGAGACTGTCAGCTGTCCAGCAGACTGGACTGTCAGCTACTGCAACAACTCAAAGAGACATTCTGCCATCTAGACCAGGTTTGTGTTTTTGTTAGGAAGGTGGGGTCTGTGTCTTTTTGTTTAGAGGGGGTGTTGGGGAACCACGGCTTGTATGTTCATCAGTTTGAATGAGTTTGTTTCTGGTTAAACGACTATAGTTGTTCTCAAGAATGGAAGAGAGAAATCTGCTGTTATTCTGATTAATTCCAAAATATCTCTTTCCTGCACTTGTTCTCAACAGGACACATCAGGACTACAAGATCATGAATTCCAGACACGTTTCCCAGAAGCCCCAGCTCTGCTCTACCAGGTTCGACTTGGGGATGAGAAATTACAGGTACATGCATTACACATACATTAAACAGTAATTACAAACTCAGCTTAAATGCTGTTTATATTATTTTGTCTCCAGCTTGTGGAATAGAATTATTCTGTGTGTGTGTGTGTGTGTGTGTGTGTGTGTGTGTGTGTGTGTGTGTGTGTGTGTGTGTGTGTGTGTGTGTGTGTGTGTGTGTGTTGTGTGTGTGTGTGTGTGTGTGTGTGTGTGTGTGTGTGTGTGTGTGTGTGTGTGTGTGGTGTGTGTGTGTGTTAGGCACCCATGGGACTTTTCTATCCGACCACATTTGGCATTGTAGGTCAGAAGATGACATCACTCCAGTACCGTTCACAGGGTGACACAGAGGATCCTCATGATGAACACTACCTGCTGGCCACACAGAGTAAACAGGACCAGGTAACACACACACACACACACTCTCTCTCTCTCTGCTTCCTGTCCTTCTTTATCTTAGTCTTCCATTGTCTCTCCAACAGTCGTCCAAATCTGCTGCAGAGCGTAAGGCCGTGTCCAGACCAGGTGGAGCTCTGGATGGTGAGATGAGCGGTCAGGGAGGGATTGGAGAGCTCTCTGACCTGCCAAGGGGCTGTGGGAGTGGTGGCAGTGGAGGAGGGATGCAGGGGGAGATGGAGCTTGGGCCTGCCCAGGGGGAGTGCCTGATGGGGACGGGAGAGGTAGATGAGCCTCTGTCTGCTCACCTCTCCAGGAAGACTGCAATCATGAGCCAGTTTGAGAGCAAAGCACTGGGCCTGGATAAGGCTATTCTGCATAGCATCGACTGCTGTGGTGAGGACGGACAGAGGGTGAAGAAAGGACCAAGTGGTCGACAGGGAAAAACAGCAGCACTCAAAAAGTACTGAGGAATTATAGTTGAGTGCAAAAGTTAGTATCCCCCTCAGACCTTGGGTGAAACATCAAAAGAATCTACATCTATTGAACAATTCCTCTTCAAACTAGCCTTTCATAATGATTTAAATATTATTCCCTCAAAGCGTTTATGGAAGTGTGGGGTTAGAAAGGCAAAGGGAGACATACAAAGTATTGGAGAAGATTTCATAAAGGGGGATGCAAACTTTTTGACTGATTTCATTTTCATTATTTCACTATCACTTACTTTTTATACAATCTTTGAACATTTGTAATAACTGAACATGCATTAAATATTAAGTTGAGGAAAATTAATTTCTTTGTTTTAGTGTTTTTGTCATTTCAAAGTAACTTTTGCACTCAACTGTAAGCAAAATAAAAAATACCGTATAAAACATATAATCATCTTTTATACAGTACCATTTTTATTTAATTGACAAGGAAGCATAAAATAAAGAATGAGGATCAATCTTGTTTTACCTCATCTGATTTTTTTTTGTTTACAGCATCAGACGAAACTAAACGAAAGATGTACAGTTCCATCCTGGTCGTGGGCGGGGGGCTCATATTTCACGGTGCTCAGGAGTTTCTGCTGCACCGCATAATCAACAAGATGCCCCCCTCCTTCAGGAGGCTGGTAGACAATGTGGAAGTGATCACACGGCCAAAGGTAACCTGGAATTCATTGTACAGTCTTAGAATAAGTTATAGATATGCAATCCAGGCAGAGCAGCACACTGTTCATATGTCCTGGACAGACTGGTGGAACAATACTTCACATTGATGTGCATTGATTCCAGGACATGGACCCTCGCCTGATATCGTGGAAGGGTGGAGCAGTGCTGGCATGTCTGGACACCACCCAGGAGATGTGGATCCACCAGAGGGAGTGGCAGCGCTTTGGTGTCCGAATGCTCCGTGAGAGAGCTGCCTTCGTCTGGTGAGGGGTGGAGCCAAACTCGTTTTGACAAACAAACAGTGACACACGTAGAGACGGACACCGGCGCATGGAAAAGGAATAATTTGCTCCAAAGTTAAACAGCCAGAAAAACGATAAAAACCCGTCTTGACTGAAAGCGTTTTGCCAGACGCAGAGGTTAAACATCTGTGTGCATGATGGGAAAGTATATTGATTGTGTCACTGCTAACACCAAAGGTTCGTTCTTTGTAGTTGTTTGCTGGTTGTTGTGTGATTGTTTTGTAACTTTTGAACAGCCTTTAATGGGAAAGTGAGTTAACATGTTAAGTTTGTAAATATGTAAATTGACTGCCTCATGGTAATGGAGAGCTGTGTAAATAAACCTGTCACACAGATTCACAATAGTTGCATTTGATTGGAACAAAAAAAATTCACCTTTCTTGAAATTATGGGCATATTGAATTTGAACACAGAGGTCTATGGTACAACCCAAACCCAGTAACTCAGCGCAGTTGAGTCTTAAAGCACTACTCTTTATTCACATTATTTTCAGACACTAAATCACCCTCTCCTTAGATTTAACATTGTACAACACTGTATCTTCACATCAATACAGAGTCAAAGGTATGCCATCTCATTTTGTCAGTATTGTCCGGCTCTACATAGAGAAGAGTTACCAAGAGTGAAAACAACAGAACAAGACAAACTCAGTAATATGTTATAACAGGGTACATTTTTATTCAAACGGAAGGATACAAAACACAGACAATCTAAAATAATGATTCACTGGAGGGATTACCATCACTGAGATGTCAGTGATGCACATCTCTAAGAAACTACTGTGGAAGGACAGAAGCAGGAACAGGGAGGAAATGATGCAGCTGACTGCTGTATCAGCCATTCTGGCCCCTACAAGTAAGAATTCCCAGAAAGGCGTCAAGGAACTGCTTGTGGCAGCGGCAGCCGAGGTGGAGGGGCTTCAGCACCGTGACATCGCCATCTCTCTTTATGTTAGCAAACGGACAGGCTGAGCCCCACGCCTACACTGGATGTGTAGGCGTTTACCTGAAGAAGTTGGGGTTACACATTGAAGTAATGTATTCACATCATGTCGGGCAATTAAACAATTTATGAAATAAAATGTTCACATTCTCAACAACTTCACTTCTTCAACCAGATATTGTGGAGCCTGTTTGTGGTACAGGCTCCAGAAATAGAAGGTAAGAGATAACAAGGAGCATCATTTAATTCAGAAAAAAAATATTTCCCACCTTCCTCATCCTCCTCCACCCATTGGTGGAGCATTAGGACCTGCATTGTGGGTTACTCTTCCCATCCGCCTTCTACCACCAGGGGGACCAGGAGGACTGCAAGAGCAAGCAACAGATGAGAATTATGAGCAGGTACAATGGTCTGAAATTAAATTAGGCTTTATAAGTCTTGAAGAGGTAATAATTAATTCCTTTTAATTGTTTTTGTCATTTGAAACAGACACTGCAGTCAACTCACTACTGTGCAGTTATGAGTAAACTTCAGTACTGGATAAGTTTAACTCTGCAGCTCTCAGGACTTTCCATGGATTCTCAACTATCTTTAAATGAGCTTATAATAACCAGTTTTTTTTTTATTATCACTTTTTTTATAACAAGGTTTTATATATGCATCTGAAATCACAACACAACTAGGAACAGACACTACAGCAGGGGTCTCCATCCTTTTTTACTCTGAGAGCTCCTCATGTCTTATATCACACAGACTATGCTCTCAGAGCCTTTGGGTGATCTGCTCTGAAACAGGGGGAGCCACTGGGAGCTTGGGAACCACCTGTCGGAGACCCCTGCATTAGACAAAGCTGCTTGCACAATATACAGCAGCTTTTTTCCTTTCAGTTAAACATGATACCCCATTCCAAAGAAAGCCCTTAGCTAGTTCCTACCTGTCTGACAGGTACATGCCACCACAGAGAGTATGACTCTGACCATCAGATTACATTACCTTGATTGTTCAGGACAGAGGGAAATGTGTGTATGTGTAAGAGAGAGAGAGAGAGAGAGAGAGAGAGAGAGAGAGAAATGACTGTGCCCCAGGGACCTACCCTCTGCCATCAGTGAAGCGTGACGACCCACTGTTTCCCTCCCTTGTCAGGTCCGGGTGGACCAATGTCCTAAAGCTGGGAGAGGACAAAGAAGATGAGAGACGACAGTGTTGTGGTGACAAAAACATGAAAATACTTGTATCCCCGTGACCATCAGAGAAATGCCAGATGTTACAATGTTAATGCACTAAATCAAGTTGGTTAACATTATGTCTGCTAAACATCAACACGTTGACTTTAACATTTAGCTCCAGGCAGCGCTGTGCCTAACAGAGCCACTGATGTACGTTTCGTACTGTTCCACAACTTTCCATCAGTTTTATTATTAACAATATCAGACAGAGGAAATACAATGATACTGTATGTGGCTCCTCATCATTCAGGATGCTGACTTACAGCATATATATTATGACTTGACAACACAACAGTCACCAAAATTATAAACCTATAAATGAACCTCGTAAAACACTTAATTCTTAATAGTTTCTAACACTTCACTGACGTGTGGATTACATTGTTTAAAAGGTCACATATCCACTGTTGCTAATAAGTTGGCCTTTTGGTTTGATGGACTTACAACAGGCCGATAAACTCCACTGCTCCCCAGAAGAGATCGACCAGTAACGACAGTCTCCACGGTGACTGGGTCCTGCTGTCCAGGACCTGACCTGATGGAGGCAGGTGTCAGTTGGTGGATGACAGAGTGTGGTGTTAGTTTCATCTATAACCGAGTGTGTGTGCACATTCCTCCTTAGTTTACCAGCTCATAGAAATCCTTCTATTCCGTCTTTAACTGGCAATCAGTGCACACAGGCCACCAGTGAGAGAAAACAGCAAGTCAACACGACGTTCAGTGAATAAACTACTACAGTTAACAGTGAATTTATATGAGGAGAACAGTAGTAGATGCCCTCCTATAGCAGACTCGCAGGATCAATTCAGCAGTTCTTCCTACCACGTAAATCCAGCCGGGCTAGGCTAGCTAACAAGCTAGTTTGCTAAGTAAAAAAGGCTGCTGTTCTCACACACTCCTGTTGGTGTGGTGTGTTTTAAACTATAATGTTCGAGTATATTTATAAGACGGCTAAATATTCATTCTTAATGAGAAAACAGTTGAAAACAGCAGAAACCACTCACCATTAGACACGTACACCATCTTGTAGAGAGTCACAACAGCTTTCACGGCTGTTTACATCGGCGTTGTACTTCCTGGTCCGTTATTGGTGCAGCATTGTGTGACGCGCATGCGCAGCCAATGTGAAAATATGACAGATTTGTTAAACCGTGTGTTTAAAAAAAAAAAAAAAAAAAAAAAAAACCGCCACATTATACAGGATCCCACAATAAAAGAGCTGTTTATCTAGAGATAACTTAAACCCAGTTACAGGATATTAGCTAAAACTAATGGTGTGTAAAACAAACAGCCCTGCAATAAATCCAACATTCATGAAGGTTAATGGTCAGTTTTTGTTGAAACTCTTTGAGACAGGTGTTCATCAACTTTATGGTTATTTCTGGAGGCAGGTGGTGCGATTGAACTGCAATGTATTATACTGAGATAAATGATATAAATGGAGTGGATAAAATATTAGAATCATTAAGACCTCAGTCACTTGAATACATGTGATGGAACTCTATTCACAACAGACCCATTTACAGAGTGATGTTATGTTACAATTCATACGGTTCATGGGAACATGTTATTTCAAACCAGTCACTTGTGCAGTGCCCATAGACCCCCACAGGAACACATCATCATTTTAAACCACAGTTCATTGGACCTAAAGAGGAAGGTTGTTTACAAGGAAGCTGCTGCAGGACTGCAGTGGATGGTAATTATAGCTGTATGATTTATTGAATGCTCATACAAACACAGGAACAACTCTCTGGCTCAAGAGTTCTCAAACAAGATTCAGCAGGATTTTATGAAATCATTTGAAACCACTTGTTAGTATTCACCCTTTGAAAAAGATATACTTAGCGAGTGCATGGTGTATTACACAGCATATATTTGTTAGCTGATGTGGTTTTGAAAGTACAGACACCTTTAATAGTTTTTAGTGTATTGTTTAAATATGCGGTACAATCATCACATGTGCTGTCTGATGCGCTGCGTCCCACTCCCACCCCTGCAACAGCTATGTACATGCAAGCTATACAAATGTGATAAACTTAGTAGACAAAGAAAAGCTTGGTGGGGATTTGATCATTTAGATTCAATACATGATGGTGGAGTCATCAGTTATCATCATACTACTGCAGCAAAATAAATATGTACAGATGAATGACGCATTTTACTTTTTATAAAAGGTAGACAGAAGTTCCACATCTGCACTCTCCCAGTTTTCTGAAGGTGCGTTCTGAAATCTAGAGAAACCCTTGAAACAAGCCTCAAAACACACACTTCTCTTCAAGCCTTAATATCGCCATAATTAAACATGATATATTGTGTTTTTGAATACCAAAGCCTGTTAGAAGACACAATATGAAGGTTTTCAACTGTGAACAGAGGGCTTTATGTTGACTTCAATGCAGTATGACTTTTTGAGGCAGCAGAGGAACTACTGTATATTTTAAGGCTCTTACGGGATTGTAGTTACAACTTGGTTTCAAACCATTACACAAGTTCTGATACGTATAACCTCAAAAAGGCTTTGCTTTACAGTACCACTCACATAATCAGATATGGTGAAAAATAGCAGTGCCATCTCAGTATGACATTGGTCTACAAATTAGAAAACGAACCCTGAATTTTGCAATTGGTTCTGTTTACAGACTTGAGTGTTTCACATTAAACGATGACATAAAATACTGTTAAACATCTGCAGTAGAGCTGTGGTCGATTATTTTGGCTATTTCACAACAGTCTAAAGTGAAGTCATAATGTTTGCTTTTAAACCAGGAAAAATGTAAAAACCTCAATACTGCACTATGATGCATTCATGCCAAATAAATAATCAAATCTAGAAACTCAAATGTTATTAAAAATCCATGAGCATATCTCATAGTTGGAGACATTAAGGGATGAAGGCATTCTGTGGTTTTCCCCTCACATGATCAATCTAGATGCTGTAGAGAGGCTGAAGTACAACACATCAGACATGTAATTACTTTCCCCTGGTCTGAGGTTCAGCTCCTGTGCTTTCTTCGCCAGGCTTGTGTGCTGTGCTCTTCTTTGCTGACATGAGCTCAGGTTGTATCCTATCTTCAGATTTTTCTGTGTTGGACTCTTCCACACAAACCTGGGGTTCAGATATTATTTTGTCTCCCACAGGCTGTTGTGTACCACACTCTTTGACATCAGTTTGCATTTCGGGTCTTGTGCTCTCTTCACTGGGGTTTTGTGTGTCACATTCAGGTTTAGTGTTCTTTCCATCAGTCTCAGTCTCTGATTTCCGATTGGCTGCTC